>NC_048442.1:13830847-14130847 GCF_004353265.1 Vitis riparia | reverse complement strand
TGTTCTTTATAACCTTTGTACTTTAATTCAATGATTTTAATTTAATATAAGTTAATGGATGAGATTTTGAGTTGGGCATGATAATGATGTTTTTTCTAATACATTGTTTGATTCCTATAAAATACTAACAAGGATAAAAAATTGATTTTTTTAGAAAATATTTAGAAAATCAAATATAATTAAAATTATTTAAAATTTTATTTATTTTCAAATAAATTAGTTTTTATATAAAAAAATAAATTAAAAATAATTTATTAAATTAAATATGTTCCCTCCCCATTTTCTTTAATCCCATTTCCCGCAAATTCCCTAACATAGCGTAATAATTTGTTAAAGAGGACTAAAAAGAACAAGTGCAGGAGAAAAATTAGGTGTGATGATGGGCATGGTGGATGGAGAGGATGAGAATTGAGAAGAGAATGGGAGATTCTGAGGAGGAGGGGGAGATATGGACGCAGCAGAAGCGAACCCTAATTGATGGAGTGGCTGAGAGGCTGTTGAATGGAGATCTGGATTCCAAAATACAAGCTGCCATTGACATCAGGAACATTCTCAGGAACTCCTCCGTCAAGACTCGTTCCAAGTTCACGGCCGCCGCCGCCGTTATCCAACCCCTCGTCTCCTTGCTCCTCTCTCCCAACCAACACGCTGCTGAAGTCTCTCTTCTCGCTCTCCTCACTCTCGCCGCCAGGAACGAACGGTTTGTCCACTTTCCTCCTTTTGTCTTTGCCTTCGTTTTCTTCCCCTCACCAAATGGGGTTTTGGGGATTTTCTCTTCTTCTTGCTGGAATTTTTGGGAAGGTGATAGCTTTTAGTTCTGTACAACTCAGTCTGTGAGTTACTTTATGATAGTCCTTTTTTTTTTTTTGGTAGTTTTAGGCAAATTTTTGTATGTTGTAGGGCATACACAGAATTGTTTTTGGTGTTTTATGGTATTGAATTTTTCTCAAAGATCACTCATCAGCTTTGTCTATTATTGAAGTGATTATTGGTTGAAAAAGGAAGTGAGACCAAGAAAATAGTATTGAGCCTTGAAGATGATGGAGAAACTGTTAAGAGAAATCTAGTAAGGAACGGTATTGAATAGTATAGGAAGATCGGCTTATGAAGCTGTGAGGTTTTGGCTGACTGTTATTAAGTTCTTTTAAGAGTCCCGGAATAGTTTTGTTTAATAGAACAAAGCATTTTCCAATATCCTCAACAAGTGCTGGAAAGGGTGGGTCTTGGAAATATGGAGTTGTGCTTTTCTTTAGGCCATGTTTGGCTCTGGATATTTTTGTAAAATCTTTCTCTTGCTTGGTTGCGAGTGAAACTGTGAAAGAAGATTAATTGTTGAGAAATGCATTTTCCCCAAACATTCCTCACCTTTATCTAAGGAAAATTGGGAGGAAGATCGTGCAGTATTTTCCCCTCATCTTTTCTACTAGTTTCTTTCTTTCACCCTTCTCCGTGACATCCAAATATGAGAAAATCATTTTCAGTAGCATTTTTTTCCCTTTTCTTAGCCAAATATAGCTATAGATTTTGGACATGGTCTATGTGGGGAGAAACTTTCCCAATTCCCTTTGTGAAGAGATGATTTTGGTTAGGATAAGGTGAGCCTCTGACAATCTGTGACCTTAGCTCACTAGAGTTCCCATCTGAAGATGGATTACTCCACCTGCAAACACTAGCATCAACTGGTACCTCCCCTCTCCCAACCCGCCAAAGAGAAAAAGTGAAGAGAATCAAATCCCCTATCCCCTCCCCACCTTCCTTTTCTGTCCTGTTATTTGTTTGACCTCTCCTTGCTTCAAGGTCATGGTTCTTGTTTCCCTCCCTTTGTTCATTGATTTACTTTTTCCGTGTTGAATTGGTTCATCTCAAACTGGGTCCTTTTTGTTTTTGTATTTTTCAGAAACAAAGTCAGGATAGTGACATCTGGGGCTGTTCCCCCTCTTGTTGAACTCCTCGAGTTCCAAAATGGTAGATTAAGGGAATTGGCGATTGCAGCAATCTTGACACTGTCTGCTGCTGCTCCCAACAAGCTGACCATTGCAGCTTCTGGAGCTGCACCTCTTCTGGTTCAGATTCTCAGCTCTGGAAGTGTTCAAGGAAAAGTTGATGCTGTCACAGCACTCCATTATCTGTCCAGCTGCACAGAGGCCACCACTCCAGTCATTGATGCTAGAGCTGTTTCCCCTCTCATAAAACTCCTCAAAGATTGCAAGAAGTATTCCAAATTTGCTGAGAAGACTACAGCCCTACTTGAAATCCTTTCTAAATCCGAAGAAGGGCAAACTGCAATTTCAAACTCAGATGGTGGAATCTTAACCCTAGTCGAGACCATTGAAGATGGATCTCTGGTGAGCACAGAACATGCAGTTGGAGCTTTGCTTTCCTTATGCCAGAGCTGCAGAAACAAATACAGGGAACTCATTCTAAAGGAAGGTGCAATCCCAGGCCTTTTACGACTCACTGTGGAGGGCACCCCAGAAGCCCAGGAGAGAGCCCGGATGCTCCTGGACCTGCTCAGGGATTCCCCACCAGAAAAGAGGCTGGCCTCATCAGTTTTGGAGAGAATTGCGTATGACATTGCTGCACGGGTTGATGGGTCGGATAAAGCTGCTGAAACTGCAAAGAGGTTACTGCAAGACATGGTTCACAGAAGCATGGAGCTCAGCCTGGGCCATATCCAGCGCAGGGCTGCATCTTGTACACCTTCACAGATTCCCCCCACATGAAGACAGTTAAAAAGAAGGCCTTGGGGAGTATTCATCTGGTGCTAGATTAGCTAAATCACAATCCCAGAGAGTCGGAATGCACATATATAGTGAAGCAATGACATAGATTTTTGGTTTTTGGTGGGTGGGGGTGAAATCTACTAGCGGTTTTGTTTGTGATGCCCATATTGGGTGCTTTGTATATCGGAAGTTGGGTCATGTACATACAACAGATATGGTGAACATCACTTTTTAAGGTTGTATTGTTGAACTATGTTTGTACTTGTTAGGGTTAAAGTCTAATTGACTCTGACATACATTGCTAACAACTTCAATTTATCCGAAGGAGCCTCGGTATGTTTATTTATTAAGCTCATATGCAAGTTAAAAAAAAATTATTCGTGAAATAAAGGGTTAGGGTTGGACATAATATTTAATAATTGAAGCTTTCAAAAAATTGTTATTCCAATGCTTTTAAACCCTCCTTGGTATTTTTATTTTTCTAATTTACCAAGCTCTCTTATGACCTCAAATATTAAAAAATTATATTTTTGGAAATTATTAAGAAAAGAAAGAAAAAACATTAAAGAAAATTATTTTATCGTATTTTATTATACTATAAAAATATCAAACATAATTAAAAAAAATTATTTATTTTAGTAATTATTTAATTTTTATATAAAAGAATTAAAATGAGCATGTAAAAATAATTTATTTATTTATAATTTATTTTTATTTTTTTCCACTTTTTTTTTTTTCCTCCTATTTTCTCTCACATCTTTCGAAACTAAACAAAGCCTAACAATAGATGGGGAATGCATCTTTGACTTTTGGCAAAAGTCAGGCAATGCCAGGATGTCATCCAACCAGCACAAAACGACGTCGTGTGGTACTTTGACTCATCTCGAGACGTAATTAATTACGATTATGCCACTGTCGGCGCACGTTTACTAGTTTCTAATCCGGGGCTAACAAAACTTCCGCCTGGAGGCGCAGTATACCACCACTAGATCCAACCGTCGCTCCTTCCATGTGGCAGCACCACAACCTCATGAGCACTGTGCCCACGCGCTCACTCTAAGAGAAAGCCTTAAAGTTTAAATAAATAACGTTAATCTCACCGTGTCTGTCATCTTCAATTTTTGACCACACTGTTTTCCTCCAACATCGTCCTCACTCACTCCCATTGGTTTGATGTGCGAGAAGGTGATAAATTTCCGCCATAAGCTCCCAGATTTGAGCTTCGAGTCTCAGAATAGAAGCTTCCAGCTCTGCTAATTCTCAGATCTGAAGCGTCATTTTCCATTTCTTGATTTTCATTTTATTTTATTTTTGTTGGATTTGTTTCTCGATCGGTGTTGAGTTGGGGAGATGTTGGGGCGGTCCGCACTGTCGAGAACCGGCAGCTTCCGGCCGGAGAATTTGGGGCAGAATGCTATGGTAATGATTGGAAACCTGTGTTTTACTCTATTCGTAATCGGAGTTCTGATCTTCACCATCATTGCCGCCACATACGAGCCGGAGGATCCGCTGTTTCATCCGTCTACCAAGATCACCACCTTCCTCACTTCCACCTCCAATGCGACCTTTAAATCCGACAACTCCGTCGTCAAGACCGGCGAGGATTTCATGCGCCCCAACGAGACTGCCATCGCCGCTTTTATCAATATTACGGATGTGCAAAACCCTACCCCCGATTCCACTGAATGCGAGGGCGGTGTTGACCAGCCCATCGATTGCTCCGACCCTGACGTCTTCCATTCGATGATGAGGGCCGCCATTGAGGTGTTTAGGGACATTCATTTCTACCGCTTTGGGAAGCCTGTTCGCGGATCTAATGAGTCCACCTGTGATATGGCTTGGCGGTTCAGGCCTAAGGAGGGGAAAACGGCGTCGTTTTACAAAGATTATAGGAGGTTTGTCATCTCCAAGTCGGAGAATTGCACTTTGAGTGTTTTGGGGATTGGGGATTATCACACTGGAGTCAATGCGAGGAAGAAGAAGCGGAATCAGAAGCCGGGTTTTCAGAAGCAAGAGCCTGCTGCTACATTGCCGGTTGTTGGGGAAGTTGTGAACGATTCGCTCCCTGTAGTTGAATCCGAGGGTTCATTTAGTCAGGGGAAGTACTTGGTTTATATAGGAGGTGGAGATAGATGCAAGACCATGAATCATTATCTCTGGAGTTTCTTGTGTGCGTTGGGCGAGGCTCAGTACTTGAACCGAACTCTGATCATGGATTTGTCCCTCTGTTTGTCTTCAATTTATACTAAATCGAACAGGGATGAGGAAGGGAAGGATTTCAGACTTTACTTTGATTTTGAGCATTTGAAAGAATCGGCATCTGTGCTGGATCAAGCTCAATTTTGGTCGGATTGGAATAAGTGGCAGAAGAAAGATGGGTTGAATCTTCATCTGGTGGAGGATTTTAGGATCACGCCTATGAAGCTTGCAGAGGTGAAGGATGCTTTGATTATGAGGAAGTTTGGGTCTGTTGAACCAGATAATTACTGGTATAGGGTGTGTGAGGGAGAGACTGAATCTGTGGTTCAGCGGCCGTGGCATCTGATATGGAAATCTAAACGGTTGATGGACATTGTTTCGGGGATTGCATCAAGGTTGAATTGGGATTTTGACTCTGTTCATGTTGTGAGAGGGGAGAAGGCGAGGAACAGGGAGCTTTGGCCTAATCTTGACACAGATACTTCACCTGATGCACTCCTCTCATCCCTGCAGGAAAAAATTGAAGATGGGAGGAACCTATACATTGCGACAAATGAACCTGATACATCATTCTTTGATCCTTTGAAGGACAAGTATTCAACTCATTTTCTTGACGACTATAAGGATCTTTGGGATGAGAAGAGTGACTGGTATACAGAGACAACAAAGCTGAATAATGAAGCTCCTGTTCAATTTGATGGTTACATGAGAATTTCAGTTGATACGGAAGTGTTCTTGAGGGGGAAAAAGCAAATCGAGACTTTCAATGATCTCACTAGTGATTGCAAGGATGGTATTAATACCTGCAGCACTGCAGCAAGCTAATTCCCCATTCATGAGGTTTGAAAATCTGCAGCTGTTACATTTTGGGTTCATGTGAACCTTTAGCTATTTTGTGTTGCTTTGAGAAATTCTAGCTCATAATTAGTAGTTCCGAGTACTGTACCCGGTAGAAAAGTAATGTTTCATTATTCAGGATATTCCAATGCTTTTGTTGCAGTTGGGTCAATGTTTGATTGCATTTTCAATATGTATCCAGTCTCACAGTACCTTCTACTTGTACTGCCTTGGTTTTTTTTTTTTTTTTTGTTTCGAATCTTCATGTTCTTTCAAGAACTCATGAGCCCAACTCCAGCAATAAATCTTTTGGTGTCCAGCTAACCAGTCTTATTTATGGGTGAGAAAATGTTTGGTGAGCCATCAGATGAACATCTTCCTTGTTCTTATTTTGGGTGTTTTTCATGAACATTTGAAAGAACACATAGAATGATGGCAAACTGAGAACACAATGTTTGAGACTATGAATGAATTAACTTCTTACATGGGATCTTTATGATTATTTGCTCGGATCTTTATGATTATTTGCTCTGCTATTAGTACTGTTTGGTACGGTCTAAATATAAACGCATTTATGATTTTGAGTAATATAATCTAGAATTTTAGGTGGTTTTCAGAGCTTAGAAGATGCCTAATATATTGTCATCAGTTGCAGCATGATGATGTTATTATATGTAATTACAACTACAGCTAGGGTTTGGACACAACCATCTACATAGCAAAATAAACTACCTTCATCTCATTTCAATAAAATGTGGACACCCTAGTACCCTTGCTAAAGAGAACCCATTTAAAAATGGATTTCTTCAGCTGGAAGTACCCATTTGTGAGTATAATCATGTATGTCCTTTTGTTTTTTCTCTGAATTATATCAATTTTTTCCTTCCCTGGACACAATCAAAATTGACATTCCAAGCATAATACAAACTGTGATTGGTTTTGTCAGTTCTATGTTGCAAATGCCCATAATTTTCTAGATGTACTGTCTTCTACTCTTTGAGCTTGACAATCACTGTATTTTCTATTGGATGCTTGAGGCATGTTTAGAAGTAGCTCAAGATCTGCTGAATTAGAATCCATTTGATAGTAATTCTAGGAAGCTCTTCTAACCTTTCTAGCACTTGAAAATTCTTATCAAAAGAATTACTACAAGTGCTAGAAATGCTTCTTAGAATTACTATTGAGCAAGCTCTTAGTTCACAAACAAGCAGCAATATGAAAATGAAAATAAAAAACAAATTCTTCTCTAACTGATAAGACACTAGCAAATAAATCTATAGATTATTGATTATTAGGAGAAAAACAACATTGTTGATAACAACAAAATTGGACAACTTAGCATTGGCACAACAGGACTCATTAGCCAAAAAAATGCAGAAGGGGAAAAACTATGACCCACTATTTGACCTAAACAAGTTACATGCCAGTAATCTGCCGGCCCCTCGAAAGAAAAGAAGGAACAAGGGAAGAACAAGGAAATGAGAAATTGGGCTGTTTTGCAAAGAAGAGAATCTACCAACTTCATTTCCCACCAGTCTTCCATTTTTTGATTGGAAAGAGGGTTACATTCCTTCTGGGATTGTAGGTTCCAGCCTCTGTTGGTCGCAACATCGAAATGGGACCTTGATGTGAACTAATGTTCACTTTATCATCAGTAAAAGGTTTCACCTCAAACGCACCCCTAGTGAAACCTCTGGCAACCTAAAGGATCAACATTTCTGTTAGGCATTAAACATTCTGAATAATACACTACTATAGACTTCTTTCTATTACTCTAATACTTAAATGGAAGTTCCAGAATATGAACCTATAAAACATTTTCTGATTGAGCTCGTACCTTTAGAAGAATCCAGACTTTGAGAGAACTACTCAAGATTGCCAATCTTGTCCTTTTCCCTGAAGTCAAGTAGTTACACATGAAGCGGTCAACCATCAGGATGAATCTTGGCCAGGAATTAGGATTTTCAGGGTCAGCTTTCTCCTCTGTCATTGCCTGATACAAACAGAAGAGATGACTGAATTACAACCAGGACAAGACAAGGAGAGTAAGTGATGACAGTAAAACATGCTATTATGATCCTCTGAATACTACAATCATATCATTGATGACTTAAAAGAACAAGGAAACATGATGCCCAACCCCCAAATTCATATGCAAGTTTTTAACTATTTGTTCATCTCCAGCAGCACCATCATTATCCAACTCTGCTGAAGTTTTAGAGTTATCTTTTAGAGCAATAAGGTAGATAAAGGAAAACATCCCTCAAATCATCAAATGTTACTCACAAGCAACCGGCAAATTTCTTGTTCAATTTTTGAGAAGGAGGTTTCCAAAGCTTCAACTCTCCCAGTAGCGTGACAGCAACTGCAAGGTTCGCTAATCATAAACGTCACACTAGGTCGAACCTGCTCAGCATTATATCATCATTTAGCAGATCAAACAAGTACCAGTATTTATTTTCATATCTTGCAACATTGGTTTTTAAATTGCAGTTAGCATACCACCAACCTTTTGACCTAGTGGCTATAGGTGTAGAAATACAAAGTCCTAAATGAAATCTGGAAGTTGAATAATCATCATTATGTATTCAATATTTCATGTCACTTTTTAGCCGCCCCCACATAGGTTGTAGGGAGCAACATTTAATATCTGAGTATGGCAGTTTCCAAATCACTTTTAGGATAATTTTTGGGAATTAAAAGGCAAAAAAAGAAAAAAAAAAATAGCCACATAACTTAGTAACATACCCTCTTTCTGGTTATTTCCATAAGCCCATGCCTAGACAATTCAGAAACTTTCACCATTGACCGGTCTCTCTCAACAGCTTTCTTAACTTCTTCATACACCAATCTCTTATTTGCTGAAAGATGATATAACATGGCATTGAAATAAAGCCATTAGAACAAGGGTATGAACTTTTGGTAACAATCACAGCAAACATGATATCTCTCTTGTGTCACTATTTTTGCTATCATGAGTCATAAACTCATAACAAATATAAAAAGCAAAGTTACTAAAAGAAATGATGAAAAAAGGAGGCCAAAATCATGAAATTTTGTATGTAAGAAAGTAAGGTGAGGCTTCTTCAATGACTGTAGTAGTAATAGTAGTAGTTTTAGAAGCCTTAACTATAGGCACACTAAATTAAAATAAAGAAGCATGACTTGCAAAACATGGACATGTGCAGACACAGACAAACAGAGTCGAACTCACAGTCATCCAACATATCAATGAAATCTACTACGATGATGCCGCCAATATCTCTCAGTCGTAACTCCCTTGCAATCTGAAACAATTTTTTTTTTCAGTGAGTTCTCTAGTACATTAAAGCTTTAAAGGAATAGACTAGAATCCAATATCTAAAGCATTTTAGCATAACTGCTAGAAATTCATGAGTTTGTTTTAGTGTAGATGTCCATACCTTTTAACTGCCACTTATACAAGTCACTCCTAAATGTTAATGTCTAGGCTAATGTGATGATCACATATGCGACTAACCATACCAATACCACAGGGACATCACAATGTTCCAAGTTTTACTAGAGCCCTGGTTCACCCAATCCTCAAGAAGGGGTGTTTTTACAATAGTAACTAGATGGTGAATGCAATCCCTGAAGCAATATAGATGATATATGTGGAACTAGAAAATTGTTTTATCTTTTCCATTTCAATTTGTTATAAAATAAATAGGCCATCAGCTACCCCCTGGGGGAAAAGGGAAAGAAAAAAAGAAAAACTCAGTTTTTGGCTACAAAAGACCTGCTTAACCATATAAAAATCACACTATTCTATGATAAAAGCATATATAAATTAGGTGGAAGCGTTCATGCACTTCTAGGGATAGAGCTGTGTAAGAATTTCTTGTCAACAGTCCCATTTCTTCTTCAGCTATTCAAAAGTTACCAGGGTACTCCAACAACAATTGTATGAATTTTTTCCCGGCTGGGTACCAACTGGAAACCATATACCCAAAACTTTCAACCTTAGAATTAACAAACAAGATTCTCAAACAATATGCTCCCATAAAAATCTAGGATTTTTGAGCTTGGCATTCTCTGATTATGGTACTGGTTGTTAAACGAACTACTTGCACTTTTTTCACCAAAGAAGAGTTAAACCCAAGTATTTTCAAAGGTTCATCTTATTTCAACCAATTCACCTGAACCATATTCATTAGTCCCTACCAAGTGTGAGATAGCCATGATTCTATGAATTACTAAGAGCCCGTTTGGTAGTAATTCTAGGAAGCGCTTTTAATTTTTTTATCATTCAAGTGTTAGAAATGCTAGAAATGCTTTCTAGAATCACTCCCAAACGCACCCTAAGAAAAATTGAAGTGAATATATTTAATACCTTTTCATGAGTATATCTACATGGAAACTAGAATTGAAAAATTCAAATAAAAAGAATTCCAATCTAAACAAAGATTTCACCAAGCATATGAAGTGCAAGTAAAATAGTGATCATGATTCAATTTTCAACATACTTGTTTTGCTGCAGCAAGGTTGACATCAAGAATAGCTTTTTCTTGTGAAGTGCCATTGCCAAGCATCCCGTGCCCACCATTCACATCAATAGAGACTAATGCCTCAGTTTGTTCAATCACTAAAGAACCTCCATTAGGGAGCGGGACCCTGTAAGAGGAGATGTGATCAGTTTCAAAAATAGACCTTAAGATTCTAAAATTAAAACATCAAGAAATGGTCTACGTCTAATTTGTAAGATGGGAGTACTCTAGGAAAAAAAAAATTGTGAACTTTCCTGGAAACAGTATCTTACAGTCTCAGATAAAAATCGAAGATAGATACATAGTATAGAACCACCAAATTCAAAATGGTACAGAAACTTTGGCTCCCCCTATGGCGATTTAGTAACAAGATTCAGGGGCTCATGTGAATGAATATCAACTGAGTATTTGAAAAATACGAAGGTAATATCCAAATGGTATTTCCAATGATATACCAGTTCCCTTTAGTAGCAAAAAACCTACTAGATCACAGCTATACCGCTACTACAGCAATAATATACACAACTTCCGTATGAAATTGTAGTGTTGAAATACTGATACGGAGCCAATCACAAAATAATCTTCAATTGTGACACACCCAGTGCAGCTTTTTGTTAACGAATTTATTTTACAACAGGTATCTCATTATGTGCTCTTTTTTATTTTTTTTCTTTCTAATCTGTTCTGCTATATGGAATCAAACCTGAAACCTTCCCTGTCGTCACTCCAACCCCTTGCAACTTAAGCAAGCCTCAAAGGCCATATAGTTGCATTTATATTTCCTGCAGAAGTACGTAACAAGCAATAGGCACTGATCTCACCTTTTACTTAGAATATTATTGATCTCTTCTTCGATGTTGAATTCATCAAAGAGAGGAACCCTTTTATTGTATAACTCAACTCGATCACAAAGATCAGGAGCAATTTCCTGAAGGTAGTTAGTAACCTGAAAATAAGAAAACAGAAGTGAATATTTTATCACCAATAGCGAAGAATTAAATATTCTTTCGATCAACTTATAACTTAGCTGCAGAACAACTGTTTGAAACTCCTTTATAAGTAGTTTCTTAACTCTCCTGGTACAATAGTCACTACAATAGTAAATGAAACGATTTTTTCACTAAAGAAGATAATTTTTTTTATTGATTAATATAAATATTGATTCTTAAACACATATTTATATAAATTCACTTTTTTCTCTTATACAAAAATTATTTAACTGGTCGAATATCAGATATAGATATGAAACTATTAATACTCCTCTCTTTTACCAGGGAACATGACAACTTTAAAAATTTATCTTCTTAATTTTCCATGTTTATAAGGTAAAAAAAACCATGTTAGTTGTTAGCAGTAACTAGATCATCACTCTTTCTACACAGCACCCAACCAGCAAATAAAAGATGAGTATGCTTCCAAAGACAACCAGAAATTGGAAGGAGATGCAGCTTGACACTGGAGCTGAACACGAGAGAGACAAGGAGCCCTATTGCTAGCATCAGATTGAGTATTTATGGGATATTTAAAGAAACTTAACAGGTGTACTTTTCCTGCAAAGTAGATCATTATTTACTCGTCTCCCAAAGAAAGGAAAATCAGATAGGTTCTAGGAATCGCAACATATTGGATGTTAGCCAGGGTTCAAAATATCGGCCGAGTCCGGTACGACTCGGCCGAGTCGTATCCGCCTCGACGCCGACCACGACGAGTCCGATACCAGATACGACTCGGAAAAAAAAAAAAAAAAAAAAAAAAAGAACAATCAACAGATTCTGAAACCCATCACAAGAATCAACATTTTTAGAGAAATCAGGAGTGAAGATTTTTCATCTTTGGTGCGCTGCTGGTGCCGCAACGATGACTGAACGCCGGCTAAACAACCCTCCTTCCGAGTTTGGGAGCAGAGAAGAGCTTTGTTCAGTGAAGAAAATAGGATTTGACGGCACCACCGGCAGAACCAACGTCGTGAGCGTCCACGGTGGAGGGCAAGATAGGAGAAGAGAGAGGTGGCCATGGCGGTTTCACTCTCTGCAGATCGCACTCTCTGCTTTCAGTGGAGGGAAGATAGGAGAAGATTGGTCTTTGATCCTATGTGGCTCAGCACCATGACATATTTTTACGGGTTCAGCTCACCAGATTAGGCCCAACCCAAGTTCAATTCATAAAAGCCTGTGGTCCATGTATTTCTGTATAAAAAAATAAATAAATAAAAATTTGGTGTTTTAAGCTTATGGAAAAAAAATGATTTCTTCAAAAATATATTAAGAAAAATAAAATTTTCATGCATGATTTTTTATAAAAATATATATATATAAAAAATCAAATATAATTAAAAATAATTATATATAAAAAAATTAAATTAAAATTTGTTTAAAGAATCATATAAGAATAATGTATTAATATTACCTCGGGAGGAGGTTAATAATTTAAGTAATTGCTTAAAATAATAATTATGTTGATGTATTAGTCTAAATTGATAAATTTTTTTTTATTTATGCACCCCTGTCTATAGATCTTACCTCTAAAGATCATATTAATTATAGTTGACTTCAAGTTGATTTTGAGACCGATATATTTATTTTTATTAGCATTATTATAAATAACTTTGAGCGAATACTTTTATAACTATTTAAATAATGTTAAATGTAATACAATTTTATTTTATTAATTTTTTGAGTTTATTTAATTGTATATATTTTTCTAATGATTTACATAATATTTTTATAATTTTTCGAATTTTCTAATTAGCTTATTTTACGTATCGTCCGATACCAAACCGATACACCGAGACCGATACGCCTCGAGACCCTCCGAGTCAATGACCGATACCGCGATTTTGAACCATGATGTTAGCCATTTCAGTTCAGGTTCAATTTTCAAATGGTTTTCAGATTGATTCAGGTTCAGCTCCCATGTCCAATCATGGAAGTGGACCACTATCAGCTCAGAGTCAAGATCAAAAAAGGAAAATAAAAAATAACAAAACCAAACACAATGAAAAACCTGTTTCAATCCCTTTTTTAAAATTCAGGTTGGAAGTGTGCTTTGACCTAAGTTGGTTCTCCAAGATTAGGACCACAATTGTAAGTCAATATGCCAAATCCAAGTTATCCAACTCATCATACACCCAGGAATGGATCATATTATTGAATAAACTTTTCAACCCAGTACTTCCACTGAGTGGTAGTGCAGGCTAGCACTCACAGCAACATGCTTATGTGCAGGAAGAGAGGACCTGCCCTACGTCCCTTGACCCAACCTCCCAATAGAGGGCAAGAAAAATCTAAATATGCATAGATTGCCTCCTGATACAAAATCTTAAGTAACATATCTAGTATTCAGGTGATGTCATACCTCATGATATGTCCTTGGTGAGTCGACTACCATGCTCTCAACCTGAAAACAGCCACATAGCACAATTGGAGAGCAATAGATTGTATGAGGACTTCAATTCAAATGCCATAGATGAATGAAAGACTGGGAATTAAAATGTATAGAATGAGTTCACCTTCTCATTGAAATAATCCTGGACAACGGAGAGAGTTTGACCCATTGCCCTATGCAAAATAACAGGGATTGCCCCTTCCACACCTTCATCTGCTGCAAGAGCTGCAGATTTTGCATGTTCCACTATATTTTTCCAAGTTGAGAGCAAGCCTTCCAAGTCCTTCTGCAATTCCTCTAAGGTATGACCCGCAGCAACAGTCCTTACAGTCAGACCAAAACCCTTGGGCTGCAAAGTTTTTGCAATGACTCTCAATCTTGTACGCTCAACGCCAGAAATTTTCTTTGAGACTCCAATTCTGTTGCAACAAGTAAGCAGTACCTGCAAACCATGGGAATGCAAAAAGAGAAATAAGATATTAAGGATTGTTATATATGATAAAGATAGAAACTAATTGAAAAGAAGAACATCAAGAAAGGAATACCCAGAATCTGCTCCTTAATTTTGGATAAGCTGTCAGTGTGGGACCTTTTGTACCCAATCCCTCTTTAACAACTTGTACAATTATTTTGGTGCCTTTCTGAACCTGTGCCCACTTATTCTCAACAGTATATGCTTGTCTAGAATCCTTCATCTCTAGAAGAGGGGGCAGCTGGGAATCATGAAAACCTTTCTCTAATTCAACAGGAAGGAAATTGTTAATGGTTTCACCATCTATATGGTTCTCTATTCCATCTGAGTAGTCATCAAAATCAACTTCCACCCCACCATGATCGACAATGCTGCCATTCAGATCTTTCTTAAGAACATCAAAGTCATCCTCAACTTCATGCTCCTCAAAATCATCATGCGCAAATTGTACTGGATCATCCTGAAAGTCAACTTCTCTGAGATCATCAGCTTCGACATCATATGATGTGTGTTCATTTTCATGGGCTATAGGATTCTCTCTAAGTGTGTTGAATACAGAACCATTGTCCTTTTCTTTTGTTCCATGATGAAATGGAGGGAATATGAATGGTTCCCTACTCCGTTTTATGTCCATAAGAGAAGGTCTAGAACTCCCGATATTTACAAATGCACCACCCATGTGAGGAACAAGTTTTGTGACAACCCCTAAATAAACACTATCACATTGCACATTGCTTTTGACTGGTTCCAGCAATAACTCAACCAAACTTCCGTCTTCTAATACAGCAATTCTTTGCATGGTACATATAGAAGAGTTAATCAGTATAACAGTAGAAACAGAGTCGTCCTTGGAAATTAGATTAGTCCCTTCTTCAGGCAACAGCTTTTCTGTATGTAGGTAACTCTGATCAAGCAATTTTAAGTGAGATACCTCAACTTGTGCAGTATCTATATTTTTAGACATGTTGGAAACCATCTCTTCCTTGGATGCAATAAGAGATGATTGGAGCAGCCAAGGCTCCTCAACTGGCTGATCTCTCATAGAGACTGTTCCATTAGAATCTAAGCCTTTACTCATAGCACTAATTGTATCCTCATTATCAGAGAAAGATTTATCCTCGATTGAGAGATCATCTAAGAATAGCTTTGACAGAGAATCACTTTTAAGGCATTTGGCAATCTCATCTTCATCTGTCAAAGCACTGGAAGCATTTGAGTGTTCAGCAACATAATAGGAGAGGAAGTTGCATATAAAAAAATGCCATGATGGAAAGATTACCTCTAGAGGGAGGTGAGATCAAATGTTCTGCAGGGAAGTATGAATCCTCCATCCATGACCCCCATATATGAGCTGTAGGCCTTCTGGCATTAGATGTCATCCATGAATCCCGCACCATAATTTTTTTATCTTGTTTACCATGAAGAGGTACCAATAGAGAAAATTCAGGGCCAGGTTTCCAAATGATATCACATGATGGCCATGCATCTCCTTTTATGAAATAATTATACTTGAAATTTATCCCACAAGTTATCTGCCAAAATGCAAAAGGTGATTAGGAGGATTTTGTTGTAAATATTAATTAAGTGATAGTCCCATGAAAAAAAACTGCCACAGTTCCACCTTAGTTCTATTGGAAGAAGTATGGACAAAGTTGTGGGTGAGTTACCAAATATCACACTTGGCTACAATGCTCATTACAAACAAAAAAATAAAAAAGAAAAAAAACCCTAAGAGAGATTTTCTTGGTTTTTTATTTTTCCTGATTCTTTGATGAACTCAAAGGACATCCGAGAACTAAAACAGAAGGTTCTTCACAAGATAATTGAGTGACTCACTAAAGCAAACTCAGCATTTAAACATGCTTCTTCCAATCTCTCTTCACATAACTGTTATATGTAAACTGGTGTTTTGTACAAGAAATTTTGTATTGGGAACTGATAACATGCCCCACCCAGCATTCCCTCTATGTTTCAAGAGTTACCACTCAATCACTCATTCAAAACAAGAACATGAGATTACCTTGACTTCAGCCTTCCATAAGTTAGTGTGCTCAGTAGGAGACATTAGAACAGCCATATCCGGTTCCCAGCAACCCAAGACATTAGGATCCCCAGTTATATACAGAAGCTGCCCATCTTCCAAATCCGCTTCTATGGTCCAAATGACCTTGCACAACCCTTTGAAGGCGGTGCTGGAGTTGCCTGAAAAATAAGGACGAGGCCATACATCCAAAAATTCAAAAATCATAGAGATGAGTGGTTTCATAAAGGGTACCAAAACTCAATGCCGTGCTAACAGGCAGAGTGTAAATTACCTTTCCTCATAGACTTGATAGATGACTTTAAGACTGAATTATGAGTGCCTATACAAAGAGTGAATCTGTACACATTATTCTCCAGCGGCATGTGATGGTAAAAGTACCTGCTTCAATAGCAGAAAGCATTAGGGCTTTAGAGCATAATTCTGAAGGACTTAACTAAACGTAGTAAAGAAAAAGGGGATAAGAAACGGAACCCCCTATCCTTATAGATTGAGAAAAAAAGATCGACTTTCTCAGGAGTGAACAAAACCCCGTTTGGATGGTTGGAAAAGTGAGGAAAATAATCGAAACGAAAATTTCAATCTTTGGAGTTGGTGTAGCCGCTCCAATTTATTTATTTATTTTTAAAGTAGAAAATGTTAAGAAAATGCAGACTGAGTGAGGATGAGGGGAGGACAAAGGGGAAAAACATACGGGAATAGCAAGCGGTCGGAGGGGAAAAGGGAAGAGCGTGGAGAGAGGAGGTGGAGGTGGCGGCGGTGAGAAGGAGCTTCGTGGAAGTCCATGAGGGTTGCGCCTAGAGAAGCGGAAGCCATGGGAGAGACAATTTCGTCATTTGAGGCGCTATTCCTCCTGGCAACTCTGCGTGCGGATGGATACGGTGATTGAATGGAGAAGAAGAAGATAACTTCTTGCTCCCCCTCGTTTCGCTTGGCGCCTGCTCCCGCACGTGCCCAGTCTGCCCCATGTGCCTTCCTAATTTCCCCTTTTATATATATATATATATATATATATATATTTTCCCCTAACATTCTATTCAAATTAGTATTATTTCTGTAAATTATAGATTTAATTTTTAGTGTCGTGTGAAGTTGAAGTTGAAATTGGGGTATTGTAGGCCAAGCGAGATACCAATTTAGGGATTTTTAATAAGAGTACCGTAGTTTTAAAAAATAATTCCTAAATTATCGTAGTAGGAAAAATAATTTTAAATCTATCATAATTTTGTTCAAGTAGAAAAGACGAAATAAATTGGACTTCAAAAGATAATTTTTAAAAAATATATAAAAAAAAAATCGTCTTTCCAAGACACAATTTCAAAGTAGAAATAAATGAAATAAGAAATCGTCTCTTAAAAAGATGATTTTCAAAAAATAAAAAATAAAAAAAATTGAAGAAGTGTGAGAAATCGTCTCTTCAAGAGACGACTTGCACAAAAAAAAAATTGTTAGCCCAAGGGTTCTCCTAATCGGGTTTTGATGATAACAAACCATGGTTAAGTAACTAATTGGTTTAATGTTTAAGAATCTCAGGTATAAACTCGAAAATTCATCAAATGACCAAATGGATATAAGATCGAGACGCTTGGAAGACTTGAGATCATAGGAAACTAATGTAAAATGAATGCATGAGTGCACTTAGGATTTTCATACGTTTTCATGCATTTTAGAAAACTCGGTTTATTCTTTAAAACGTCGACTTCATTAAAACCCGAGTTTTTAACTAATTTACCTTAGGCAAAATGTTTCAAAATTGGCTTAATAATTTACCTAAAGACCTTGCCTAAGTGTTAGAAAAGAAAGGAATTATAAAATAAGTTTTTCGGGGCCAAAAAGGCTCAACCGATCGAGGCTATGGCCAACCGGTCAATCGGTTGAGGAACCGGTCGACTGGTTGAGGTCGTCCGGTCGAGGACTGGTCGAGGAAGGTTAAAAACCTTCTCTCTCTCCCAGTAGCCTTCTCTTCCCGGTCGAGGTGATTCCTTTACCGGTCAAGGATCGATCGAGGTCCGGTTGAGGCAACGGTAACCTGTCATGCATTAAATGCTCCAACGGCTAGTGAACCGATCGACCCCTAGCTTGACCGGACGAGGTTGCCTTTCGCTGATTTTGACTCCCGAGCTTAGAAACTTATAAATTGAGAGCTCCACTTCATTTATTGACAAGAGAACAATTGCATTTAAAGCCTACCTACCTGTTTTTCATCAAAAAGCTCTCATTTATTTCATTGTGCATTAAATCACCACGTGCATATCCTTTAGTGCACTCTTGTTTGTCATCCTAGCCTTGTCTTGTATTTGAGCCATCTTTAAGCTAGGTTGAGTGATTATACCTTGTAACAATCCGAGTGTTAAAGCTTTCAAGAGGGTTGAATCTTAAAGAGGTTGTGTAAGAGCTCATTGGAGCCGGAATCCAAGTGTAAGAAGATTGGAAGTTTGGTTGAAGTTTCAAGTTAGTGGAACCCTCATTCGGTTAGGAGGTTGAGGGGAGTGGACGTAGACAAGGAAGTGTCGAACCACTATAAACCCGAGTTTGAATTCTCTCAACTCTATCTCTTTACTTTGCTTATCTTTTGTTTAATTTTGTTGTGATTGAAAAGATTTTAAAAACCCAATTCACCCCCCCTTTTGGGTTTTTTTCTTAACTAAACATAGCTTTTGTTTTCTCAAAAATATATGTGACAAATCATCTATTGAAAAGACGGTTTCCAAAATAAATAAACAATCATAATTATTTTTTTTTTTTTTGGAAATCATCTCAAGAGACTATTTCCACAAAAAAAAATAAAAAAAAAAATTAAGCAATTGGAAAATCCAAGCTGCAAAAATTTTCCATTATGCAAAATATTATTACGTTAAAAGAAAGGATAAAAAGTATAAGATCTTAATTATTTTGATCTTAATCATTTTCAATTTCAATTAAAACAGAATCAAACTAATACTTAATTAGATATAACTAAATATTTGAAAAAAAAGGACTGAATCAAACTAGTACATAATAAGGTACAACTAAATATTTGAAAATTATTTTTATAAAAAGTATGAGATCTTAATCATTTTTCCGCTTTAAAACGACTAAATCAAACTAATACTTAATCAGGTACAACTAAATATTTGAAATTTATTTTTATAAAAAGTATAAGATTTTAATCATTTTCAATTTCAATTAAAACAACTGAATCAAACTAATACTTAATAAGGTACAACTAAATATTTGAAAATTATTTTTATAAAAAATATAAGATCTTAATCATGTTTCTGCTTTAAAACGACTGAATCAAACTAATACTTAATCAGGTACAACTATATTTTTATAAAAAGTATAAGATCTTAATTATTTTTTCACTTTAAAAAGACTAAATCAAACTAATATATAATAAGGTACAACTAAATATTTGAAAATTACTTTTATAAAAAGTATAAGATCTTAATCAATTCCATAACCAATCAAACACAGAGCACAAGTCTAGGAGAATGACGTTACACTTATGATCAAAGTGTATTCATGATACAATTTGATTAATCTTGCTTCTTGGTATATATCTTTTTATTTATTTTTAGTATATATTATAATAGACAAAATTCCATTCGATCTAATTCTACCACCTTTATATAGATTTTAACTTGATAAATAAATAATACCGATTTGGTCTCTATATTAATTTATGGTGTTGGCTTCTAGAAGCCATAAGAAATGAAAATATCATGTACAGTTATGCAATAGTGATGAGAGCAATGCAACGATGTCATCAGATTATCCAAGAATTCAAGTACAATTGCATTCAAAATACGGTTTTTGGGTGGAATTTGTGTGTCAACCTATGATACTATTGTTCCCTCCATATGCTGTTATGATTCACCCTTAAAACCTTTGTAGAAAGGGCTTACCAGTGAACCAACCAATTTTCAAATTTCAAAATTTGTGGTCTGAAAACTAATAATCTGAAGGGGATTTTGCTCATGTATGCCATAGCTTGAAAACTGCAATGAGAACATGACGACCAAATCAAGGATCCATTCCAAGATAAAAGGGAAAAGCTCATGTTAGTTAGACCTGCAATCCATTAAGCAGATTGATTATGGAAGATTTTATGATTCATAAAATGAAAATATAATAACTTCGTTGCAGCAGAAAAATGACCCATTTCTCCGATGAAATCCAGGAGATGAACCAGAAAGGATAGAGTGTTCAACATTGTTGCTTGCTTGGTGGCCCATCACCCAGGACCAAAGAGGCTGAAGAGAACACCCAGGATCTTTGAGCCTTAGGAGAAATAACCAAAGCAAAAACATGTTGGATTCTTTTGGTGGAACTCGCCCTACCACCATTGGCTCTAAACTCTTAGAATCATCATTGGGATGAACCACTCAAGTATCAAAAAAAAAAATGCAATGAATCAGTACTCAGCTTTCAGGGAAAGAGAAATGACTCTTGGGTTCATTTCTGTTTATGACATGAAGAGGTTTTCCTAAATCTGCTCCCTTCATAACTTGTGGGCGTTTCATTTTTGTTCTTCTTTGAAGGAGGTCGTCTCCATGAATTTTAGCAACCAAAGTGAGACTCATAACCCATTACCATAGGTGCCCACTCGCAAGCCATCTGGGCTAATTAGGAAGCATCCTTTTTCAAAGTCTTGTCCTGTTTAGTGGCATTCTGGAGAAGAGAAAGGCAAACATCCATCCAAATCTCAAAAAAAGGGAAACCCCACAGCTTTAGATGGAAGAAAAGATGCACAAAACATCAGAAACCTCACAACATGTACAATATATATATATACATATATAGACATGGGATATGTGACCCTGATATCATATAGATTCTTCACATAAAGGCATAAAACTGGAGCATATAACTAACATATGAATAAAAGATACACCTAGCTGATGATATTCATGTAAAACACCTATACATAAGCTGTACAGTGATATTTGAATATTTCCTCAACTTGTGATTCTCCCAGATATTGCTTACCAAAAGCAAGATGTTTCCTCTTCCGGCATTAAGGGAGTCCTGCACAGAGGGCAGGTGATGTTCCAATAGTCCAGCCACTTCTCCAAGCAAACCTTGTGAAAAAAATGGCCACAAGGCAGGTGATTTATCTCAGAGTCTGGTTCAAATCGAGTCAAGCAAACCGCACAGTCATGTTCAAGGCGCTTGCAGGAGCACACTGTGTCAAACCTGATTGCTGGGTTCCTGCTCCTGAATTCCTCCATGCAGGTCTCAGATGGGTTCCGCCTAAACTCAAAGGGCTCTGAGGTGGGTTCAGGGGAGTCGGAGGAGGATGGGTTTGCGGAGAGGTGAATTCCAATGACATGGAGGATGGCCCGGACTATGCCCTTGAAGATGGAGATGGAGAGAGCTGTGTTCACCAGAAGCACACACAGTACTCCTTCAGATGGGGCTGGGAGACTCGATAGTCCCATGCTGCTCCAAATTGGAGTTTTGGGATTTAGATTTGCGGAGAAGGAGGCTCTGATCTGAAAGACCATCAACAGGGATGTCAAAACATTATATCAGAGACCAAAAACTGAAGAAAATGAACCAGAAATCCAAAATAAGAGACTTGCAGACTTGCAGATTAAGATTACCCAGGAACTAGCACTGGAAATCAAGGATGAGCCTTGCAATCCAGTGAATGGAGGAACTGATATGATAAGAGCATTAGTCAAAATCAAACGGAACGAGGTTTCCAAATCCACCGTGATCAGAAAAAGGGAAAAAAAGAAGAAGCCAAAACCACAAGCAGCTAGAAACAGAAACAAGGTGAGAATGGAGGAGCAAAGGAACACAAACCCATTTTCCAAAACCAAACACAACCCCACAAAAAATGTGCCACAAAGTGATGAAAAAACCCCACCATGATAAAAGTCTGAGATCTAGCATTTTATCGCATGATAGCAAAACAAAACAACACACAAAGAACAAATTTTTCTTTTTTCCTTCTTTATGGATTCTCTTTTGCAATGAGACTTACAGGGTTGAGCTTGAGAAGATGATGGGGGCGTTGGAGTGATCAGGAAGGAGAAGAAGCAGCAGCAGCAGCAGCAGCAGAGAAATTCATGGGATCCCAAGATGTTGAATTGACAGCAGAAGTCGATTAATGAGCTGCAATGGTTACTCCTCTGCTCTTCCTCCTTTATATATAGCACACTAATTATGAATCATTACCACCCATATGCCCCCAACCATGGTTAACCCTTCCGCCTTTTCCGGACCCTATGGCCCCAACCATGGTTACTTTATATCATTACTTTTCTCCTTTCCCCTCTCTTTCCCCTTTCAATTTTAGCCTCCAAACTTTTCACATAGTGCCCGGCCCTGTACTACTTTGTGAAGAAGTTGGAGAGAAGATAAAAAAAACAAACACTAGTGCTATTTGTATTCCCACACTAAATTTGAGATATATCTCCTTACATGAATGCTATGCCAAGTTACTAGTGACTAGGAAGTGTCCCCCTCCCACATATCTTACTCACCAAATAGACAAGTGTCCGGTTTATCTTCTGATCAAGTTGTCCTATGGCTGACATATGGTCGCCAGCCAGCGTATCATTTCTATGTTCAATGCATGTGCACGTGTTTATGTATGCATGCCTACACATGTACATGCGCGAGTTGTCGCGCATGTAATTTATATATAGTTTGAGAGGTGGTCTTCAATGTGTTGGCAAGATGGCAGGGCAAGGGGGGCCTTGATGGCACCTCTAGTTGTTGCTTCATATCCAGGTGGCATGTGATTGCAAGTGTCTACAAAAATTTGGCCAGGAATGAATCAAGATGATGACTCGAATGTATCACATTCAAAGTCATGTCTTCATCACTTTGGATAAGTCCTTTTCCCTCCTACTTTCACATCTCTTAGATTCTTCTCCAATTTCATCGAACAAAAATTTGGAAATGGTGATGTTGTTAAAGAGTAATTAGTAGGAACTTCTTGTATGGAATCTGAAACAGCTCACTGCAGGAAGAAGAGAATAAAGCAGCACCATTGCTTTGGTTGGTGTAGAGCGGTTGAGTACACAAGTCTAGAGAATGCCAAAGCGTAAAAGGAAAAACAAGCTAGTTTGTCTCCATATCCAATTCACCCCATGATTCTGAATGAGTAGTTTCTGTCATTGGACCACTGAGAAAGAGAGGAAACAAAGCTTGGAAAAGGAAAATTCAATGGAAAATCTAAGTGGGTAAGGGGTGGAACACCGATATTTTTAGAATGATGGGGGGTTTTGAAGGGTTGATCAGGATATGATATAAAAACAATGGGCTGTTTGGTTGAAGTGATGAAAGCAACCTTTACTCCGAATGATAAATGTTTAGAGGCACAATTTGTTTGGCAAAAGTGGTGGGACAGGACGAGACTAGTTACTTAATTGCTTGATGATTTGTCTTTTCTTACCTAACAAAAAAAACCTGAAAGAAGATCAATGTATATAACCATATATGCTTTTATAAATTATCTTTTCTAAGTAATGGGGCCCTCCACTTGTCACATCCCTTTGTCTTTGACACTAGCCATGTATCTCAATTCTCAACACATTTCATATGCTGAGGAATGGGAGAACAAGTTGATTCCGGGATGGTAACTTTTCTCATATCATTTTCTTAATTTCATTTCATGTGAATTAGAATATGATTGTTGAATTCATAAAGGTAGCCTTGGTGAGTGTAAAGTCCAAGCAATTCTATCAGTGGAATGATTGGTAGATAGGAGAGGAGAGGGTGTGTGGTAGGCTGGTACCACCTCATTCTCTTCAGAAATTTCCTTAGAAGAAACCTTAGAAATTTCC
Source organism: Vitis riparia (assembly GCF_004353265.1). Classification (NCBI taxonomy): domain Eukaryota; kingdom Viridiplantae; phylum Streptophyta; class Magnoliopsida; order Vitales; family Vitaceae; genus Vitis; species Vitis riparia. Next base: position 14,106,899 of record NC_048442.1, on the reverse strand, counting down.
CAAAAGCCCCCTTTAGAGAGTACTTGAAAGGGAAGCAAAATTTTCAACAGAGGGAAGAAGGAAAGAAACCTTAGAAGAACATGGATATATGATATTGAAAACCATCCCAGTGACTACTAAGTTGTTAGGTACTTGGATGGATTTCTAAAAAACTGAAAACCCTTTTTTAAGTTCAATCAAGCCATCCTGGAGGATTAAGTGGCGCTAGCACTACCCTTGGAGAGCACCAACCATATATGAGTCTTTCAACATGATTCAAACAACTTGACTGATAATGGGGGCTATGATTTGATTTAAGAATATTCATCAATGTGACTTGGGCTTGAGGGTGGCTATTTTGAGTGGATATTTGAAACCCGCATTGCCCATATCCTCCCAATTATGAATTGTCCAAATTTTGGAAGATAATAAACCCATCAATCAAGATTGAAAATGAAGGCATAACTTAACTAATAACCTTAAATTATAAGGTAGGTAAAGACAAGTGATGATTTGGTCCCTTGGAAACCACCCTCCACATATTCCATTCCCATTCATTCATGTAGATTGAAAGAAACATATTGGAACTTCTCTTCTTCTCTATCCTCTAAAACAGAAGAGAGTTGAAAACATGTTATTTCTTTACAATAATTTTAAAGTGTTTTTCCATTTTTGTCTTTGAAATGATATTATACATCACTGCATATTACCTTAATAGATACTAACTTAAGAAAATGATTTTTCATATTTAAGTTTTTCAGTAGAATTTTGTTGTAAGAAGTAATTCTTTAAGTTTTTAAGTAGAATTTTGTTGTCAGAAATAATTAAGAATGACTTACCAATAGTAAGAATTTTTTCCTTTCCGGAATTTTCTTTTTCCTTTCTTGGGTGATTTTGGTCTTCTGGAAAATTTGGGAATCATTGTTCGGGCCTGCAACCATTGCACCTCCAAGCCCAAGCCCAAGCCCAAAATTAGCTTGGGCGCTCTTTCTCTCTCTTTGCCTTTCACCTCATTGAGGAAGAAGAAGAGCCTCACGCCTTCTGTTCTCTTCAATTTCTCTACGCCTAGGGTTTCGAAGAGAATAGCCCAAGCCCAAGCCCAAGCCCAAAATTAGCTAGGGCGCGCTTTCTCTCTCTTTGCCTTTCACCTCATTGAAGAAGAAGAAGAGCCTCACGCTTCAGTTCTCTTCAATTTCTCTACGCCTAGGGTTTCGAAGAGGTATTCTTCCAACAGCTTCCTCACCTTTCTCTTGCTTCCAAACCTTTGTTTATACTCCAACAAGTTCGAAATAAACTGATTTTTATTTTTTATTTTTTATTTATTTTCCTGCTGAAAAATCGAAGCTTGTTTGCCATTTTTGTGAGAATTGATTTTCTCTTTTCTGGGAACGTCGGAATGGTATTTTTGAGTTATACCGTGTTCTTGTATTAGTTGCTTTGCGTTCAATTATACTGCATGATTGTTGATAAGTGATGAATTTTGTTTTGATATATGAAACATATTATCAGGGTAGTTTATGTATACTAGTGTTTGCTGTGTAATTGCATGCTATCAGTATATTAGGTTATCCGTCATTGAGCAAACCTGCGTCATAACTGCATCGATGGAGGTTGTCTTTCTCTGGGGGCTGATTCCTTTTGATTTCTTGTAGAGGATAGAATTGTGTACCAGGCCATGGCAGAAGAATCCCAAAAGTTAGAAACTGTAAATTTATCAAAAAAGAGGCGATTAGGGCATAAGAAAGGAAATAAGACAAAGAAGAAACTAAAAGGGTTTGATGGCAGTGGAAAGAGGATTAAAATAGACAGGAGAATGAAAAAGCTGTTTCGCAAAAGAGCAAGAGATTATAATTCAGACGACGATGAAGATGAGGGGGATGATGGTGGGTATGCTGTTGCAACCAAAGGTGAAAACGCAGTGCCTATTATAAAAGAGGTGGCATTGGATGGTAAGGATTCTTCAGAAGAAGAAGAGGACCACCAGGATATTGATGAAGAAAATGAAATTTCTGAGGATGAAGAAGGTGAAATTCAACCAGGAATTACAAAGCTCACAGAAGGTTGTAGAGCATTCAGGCTAGCATTCAAAAAAATCATAAAGAAGAACGTGTCTGATGTTTCCCTGGTGAGTTGCTTGGCTGTAATTTGTTTTTTCTTCTTTTTTCTGTAGGCAAACAAGGATAAAATGTTATATAAAATCAATATCATTGCAGGGTCCAGTATTATCAGGACACAAGAAGCTAGTTGCAGAAAAACTTGCTGAAGAGGAAGCTGAACAGAAGGTCAAGGGAGATGTCAAAAAGGAAAAACACCTGGTATTTATCTTTTTATTTCATTATAACTCTTTAACATCTTGGGTTCAAAAATATTTGACAATTTTATTAGTTATTTGTGATAATATCTATAATATAATTTACACTTCTGTTGCAATTACATTTATATTATTTCATTGTGTGCTTCTTAATCTAATAGCTGGGAGAGAAGGGCCATGTGAAGCCTGCCAATTTCTTGGATTCACATGAAAAGTTTCTGATAGGCGTTGCTACAAAAGGAGGTATTTTTTTTTTGTTTGTTTGTTTTTTTAGCTGAAAATATCTGAAATTGGTTCATGTTTTTGCCGGAACTAACTTGGTTCATGTTTTCCATGTGTACTCTGGAGTTTCAGTGGTCAAGTTATTTAATGCTGTAAGTTTCTCTTCAAATGTTTTACCTTGTTGTGTCCCTTTGAAAGTCCATAGTTTCTAACTATGTTATAATGAAATTGTTTGCTGTTGCTGCTACATTCAAGCATATTGGATCTAAACATTGGTTGTTTGGTTTCTTAAACAGGTCAACAAGGCACAGAATGCTCAGAAAGGCTTGAATGCTTCGAGATTTAAGGATGAAAAAGGTAATTTGAAGGACCCTGATTACAATTTGAAATCCCCTTTATTTTTTGTTATTCCATTTTTTTTCCTTGTTGAGCTTGAGATATGAACTATGAATGGAAATTGTATTGTTTTTTTTATTTGTTAAGCAGTTCTGATTAGGACTGAAATGGAATCATCTTTGCTGTCTTGACATGGGCATTGTTTTTATGTTCCGTATTATATTGATCAAGGCCACTGTCATGCAATATTTTGGTGGTCATACTGTTTAGAAAATTGCCTTCTAGTATACTGAGCCATTTTTGCATGCCATACTCTAGTAAAATCGATATGGGTATCCTGGGCTAGAAGGTTTGTTATAACATAATCTGAAGTTATATCTTCATTGGCATTCTGGTTTGGAAGTTTTGCTTGAACTCAAATATAACAGCATTTTAATTTAACCTGTACCATGTTATTATTAGTCTAGTCTGCACTTATTTCTTCTCTCTTTTCAGCCCTATGTGATTCTGATTTTGGTGAATATTATCTCAATGTTGCCAGCAATAATTAAGCGGAGGAAAGAAGCCTTCTTTTCCGAGTTGGGGAAGACAACATTGTCATCAGCTAGCACTTCTGCCAAGGTTGGTGTTTTGGTATTACTTTTTTAATGAATATTCCTGGTCTCCCACTGTGAGATCTTATCAGAATCTATTATTCCTAGTTTCTTGATGAGGTTATACATCAAAACCATGCAATTGGTCACTTGGTGAGGTTGGCACCACTAGTTCCAAGCTATTGAGGTAATGACAAATTACCATGACATGCAGGCTCATACATCGAGTGGTCCAGTGGATGGTGAGGGGCCTGCCTGGGCTCCATTGCGTGACAGTTATATGCTAACAAGTTCCAAGTTGAAGAACTGGGATAAGATGCCAGTAAGGAGTTTCTTCATTATCTTGTTAAATGCTTCACAAATCATAAGAATTTTACATTCAGTGTCTAAAAAATGCTTCACAAGTCACAAGACTCACGATTAGCAGATCCTTGCGCTATTGTTTTCTCTTCTTACTTCCCCCATTAATGAAATTTCTTTGCAATGTGCATTTAGGATTCTATCACAGAAGATGAGATTGAAAGGATGCCACTAGATAGCTCTGATGATGATTGATTACATGGAACGGCAGGACCAACAGGCTCTCGGGTGGATTTTCTCAGCCTGGGGAAATTGAAGCAGTGTCTTTGTATTGATGCCCCTTTCAAAGCTCTGTAATGGCCTACGGAACAACTCAAATGGTTCAGGCTAGATAGGGTTTAGTTTCGTATTCTTTTGCTGTAACTTAAATATAATATCATGTTTGGTTGATCGAGAGTTGAAAAGGATGGTATACCTAGTAATTTACTCGGGCAATTTTGAATTTCTGCCCACTTATCTCTAGATCACAGTGAAGATGTTCGCTATGTCCATTAATCCGAGGATGATGGTTACAACCCATTGTTCATGGCATTCACCTCTCTTTAACTAAGACCATTTGTTTCTTAACTTAAAAATGCTTGAAAAATGCGAGTGCAACATGCTTCATCCGCATGATAGGTAGGTTTAAGTGAGAATTTTCAGAACAGAATAATTGAGGACCATCTTTTGGTCTGCACAAAACCTCCGGAAATGCCTTGTGTATGGTTAAGTGTTTGTGTACAAAGGAGAAAAAAATGCAAGGCAGATGGTACTTAACACTCTGATAACAAAATGGTTTTGCAAATAGCTAACTTAATATCTCTACTGTCTTTTCAGACAAATCCACAGAACCTCGAGAAGAGCTAAAATATCCCATCTTATATTAAGTTACTCAAGCGATAATGTCTCAATTTTCAACGGCATATATAATTACCATCTGCTGTACAACCCCCTGCGAACTGTATAACCCACCTGCATATACACTGCTCCTACGCTATACAAATACAAAAAGTACGAATGCAAGCTTTGTCTGGCCTATTAGCAACTCACAGGAAGCTAGTTCATGGAAGTAACAAAAACAGGAAAAAATAGAAGACTGGAGAAACAGTAAGCACTCTCCTTTCCCTGAAAAAGTTCAGCATGTCATAGGACATGGGAAGGTAAGTGAAAAGCCATTGCCTCATCTTTTATCAGATGTCACGATCTCAAGATCCATTGGTTCTTTCGGGGTCAGGAGAATTACATTCCTGGCTCTGAATTTGTTGATCCACCCATTTCTACTGATAACAAGTTGACAACCCAAGGCCCCAATCATATTTCATTGTGCAGGAAAATCATGCATCGATTTTATCCATGTCACAAGCAATCTTAACCAATTCTTCCCAGGTTTGAGATTTGGGGTGTTTCTCTCCTTTTTAAGTATGATTGAAGATTGTAATCTCAGAAGCTCCGGGTTTCGCTTATTGGGTCATAGTCATAAGCTTCACCAGCCTTGACAAAGCGCCCCTTCACACGCTGTCTAACATCAGCCCTTGCCTTCCGTGAAGCATACCTCACTCTTTTATCAAATCTGTTAAAAAGGTTAAAAATGATGATTAAATAAATGAATAGTGTCGCAAAACAAGGAACCCAAAGGGCTATAAATCAAAACAAGAGTTCAACAAATTAATAGCATATCAGCCAGGATAGCAAGCATATATATGTTATTATTATAGGAATAAACAACAGGAACGCAATACAGACATGCATTTCTACACTGTATGTGGGACTTCTGATAATTCATGTGTTCTGCAACCCTGCAATGCTACCTTGATTTTCTTGATTGCACATTTGAATAGAACTTTAAAATAATAACAGTTTAATTTCAATTGGTACAATGTCCATTCATAAAACGGCGAACATCAGATATCATATTTAATTCGCTTATTCTCTATTTTCCTTTTCCCCCATTTTGGGCAAGTGAGAAACACCTACAACACCAATTTGTCAACTTCAAAATTACACTGAAGCAGAAATGCACCTACGTCATAGAAAGGAAAATAAAAACCTGCAACACATGGACATTTTATAAATGCATGGCGGGTGGTGCTCCCGTGAGGTTAGGGGAGGGGCATGGAGTAAGGTTGTGAAAAGCAATTAGGAAACTTGGCTACCTTGTTAGCTCTAGAATATCTTTTGTGGTGGGTAATGGCCAAAGGGTGAGCTTTCGGAAGGACAAGTGGTGTGGAACCTTACCGTTGTGCGATTCTTTCCCCTCCTTATTTGCGTTAACTACAGCCAAAGAGGCTTAGGTGAGTGATTTATGGACTGTTTCAGCAAGTGGGGAAAGGGGGCGAGTTGGAACCCTCATTCACTAGGCGTTTCAATGATTGGGAGTTGGATGAGGTGGAGAACCTGCTGGGGCGATTGTGTGGGGAAAGAGTGATGTTGGATGAGGAGGATAGGGTGAGGTGGTTGGTGTCCAAAGATGGTAACTTTTCGGTAAAGTCCCTTTACAAAGTCTTAGAGTCGGATTCATCAGTGTGCTTCCCAATGAAGATAATCTGGAACTCTTGGGTGCAGCCAAAAATTAGTTTGTTTGCTTGGGAAGCTTCATGGGGAAAAGCTCTAACTTTAGACCAAATTTAGAAGAAGTGATGGGCTTTAGCAAATAGATGTTTTTTGTGCCAAGTTTATGAGGAGTCTATTGACCATCTTCTCCTCCATTGTGAAAAGATGAGGGAGGTGTGGAAACTATTTTTTACCCTGTTTGGTGTTGTTAGGAGTTTCCTTCCTTGGTAAGGAAGACCCTTTTGGGCTGGGATAGAGCTTGGGTGGGCAAAAAGCGCAGAATTGTGGAAAACGAGCCCTCTGTGCTTGTTTTGGTCAGTTTGAAATGCAAGAAATAGAATTGCCTTTGAAGATAGGGTGTTGTCGTTGCAAAGGCTGAAAGCTTCTTTTGTTTTTTCGCTTTGGTGGAGACCAAACTGTCTATAAAAGCTGATCCTTCAACGTTAATGGATTTCATTGATTGGGTGAGTTCCCGTGGCCGGGGGGGGAAGACGGGCTATTTTTGTACATCTTGTTTGGACAGTTTTCTTTTTGGTTACAGCTGTAAGGGGGAGAGTTTTTTGTTCTTGTACATCTTGGGCCGCTATTTTAGCACCTCTTATTAATACAATACCTTTGCTTACTCATAAAAAAAAATGGACATTTTATAAATGCGGTATGTTCACAGTAATAGGAGGGCCTAATGCTTTATTTCTATATTTTACACAGTACTTACTTGCGATTCTTCTTCTTTTCCCGGTAACGCATAACAGCACTACTCCTGCTAGTTGATGGCAAGGAGCTTTCAGGTCCTGGGGGACACCATGGAGGTTCCCCCATGAGAAATGTTGGAGAAGCCCCACAATCTTGATAGTCTCCTGCACTACTCTCGCCAGTGAGGCCAGAAAATGACAGGCTGGAATGGGCTTGCTTTCCCGTGAAACAAAGGATTGGTTCAGTTTTAGAGCTCATTATGGAATCAGCAGATGCTGCATTGCTGTAAGTTGGCTGCACTGCATTTGCTAGTCCGACTGACCCCTGGGAAAGGACACACAAATCTGACAATAAGTAAATTTTTCATTGAGTATGAACTCATGAATATGTATTAAACAATAGTGAAGAAGTTTGTTTACAACACTCTCATTAAAGACACAACAAAACTTACTAGGACACTCAAGCACATCTAATTGGTTGACATATATTTTCAAATCTGAATAACATGGGAGAAGCACATAAGAGACATATATAATGACAATATGAGGGTGGTTTTACATAGCACATGTTACAAATCATTGAGTATAGGAAGACTGAGTGTCATAACCACATCATTAATGCAGTTAAAGAGAGCTCCTAGTCGACTAAGTGCATTGAAACCCCAAGTGGCAATCACATCCATAAAAAATGTCTATTTTAACTAACATTTGAGAATAAAATGAAATTATTAATTTACTTGAACATTGAGTGACTGAAAAATTAAGATCATCAACAAGCCGTGTTAGTTCTTACAATATGTCTTGATCCTAGACATGGAACCATTTTTTTCTTTTCCCTGCCAAGACATTATATTTAATAATGAGCAACAATAATATATTCATTGCTTTCACAATAACATCCTTGAACCATTGAACATAAAAGAACTGCATACATTTGGTTTAAACAAATTATGGCACCATTTCTTTTTTCTTTTTTAATTTTTCTTTTTTGTTTTTAATTTGACAAGATAGATAGCACAGTTGATTATTTCCCGCAATTAGAAGATAAAAATTCACAACTATGGACTGAGACTATCAAGAAAGCTAAATGAAGTAGTGACAACAGTACCAAGAATCAATAAGGAGGTAATTGTCGATAAGGATAAGGAGAAAAAACATGAGAGAATATGAAATGTAAAGACAGAACCTCAGCTATAACTGCACCCTGACAGTGGGAATCAGCACCGGATGTGTCCATATTCCCAAACAAGCTATCAATTCCACCATTCTCAAAAAGCTGTTCAGAGTGGCTAAGAGCTACACCAAAGAGTTCTTCATAGTTCTCAAGATTCAAGTCAACTTCATCCATATTGAAGTCCTCATACAGACTATCATCTTCACAGAACCCAAGATCATCTGTTCCAGGACAGAGTAACTGCAAAATAATTTGGAACTATCAAAATATGGGAAACAAATGTTTAATAAAAACATAAAGCACTATAAAACCAAAGCTAGTAGCTGGATTATTTATTTATTTATTTCCAATTTGGTAAACCAGATAAAGAATCAGAAAATGAACTTTACTAACATTTTATTGATCTTGGGTACTACAAGACTGATATATTCAATATTATTCTCAAGTATTCTCATTTTATATCTCCAAGAGAAACCTGTTTGGGCCCCTTATTTGTAAGGGTCCCTCGCTCCTTATGAAGAGTTTTTCTCAACTGAGAGAATGAGGTAATTAAGGGTCTCAGAGAATTTGTTCTTGAAAGTAATCAAATATTGGAAATAAACAAGGGACACCAACAAATGAAGTACACAGAAAGAACACCAAATAGGTCCAGAAACCTACTAGCTCACATCTCAAGTCACTAGAAAGCAAGCTAGTTCCCAATGACATTCTAGTTGTAAGAACTCAGAATAAGATTGTCATAACCCAGCATGCTCTGCTGTCCAATGTGAAGGAAATGACATTTATATGAACCATCAAACAAGAACATGAGGTTGCATTCAATAGTTTCTGGTAGAATCTAACTCATAAAAGCATTAGCATAACCCAACTAGCTTTGCTGTCCAATCTAAAGGAGTTAGCAAGTCGATGAAAATACTTGTATATAAAATGACATTTATATGAACCATCAAACAAGAAAATGAGGTTACATTCAATAGTTTTTGGTAGAATCTAACTCATAAAAACATTAGTATAACCCAACTAGCTATGCTGTCCAATCTAAAGGAGTTAGCAAGTTGATGAAAATACATGTATACAAACCAACAAACAAGAATACAAAAACCACGATCACTATAAATGTTTATTGTAATCTATGCTAACCAAAGAAATCTGCTGAACGTAGCAAGCATGCAAAGCAAGGGCTAATACAGAATCTGTTTGAGAAAAACATTTTGCACAGAGAAAATTGTAAGATTGACAAAAATTGTGAAAATAATGACAGTAAATTTTCTAATACATAAGGGTGGCTCTGGCGGCAAGAAACTTCTACATGAATCCTTCACCAGGGAAAACAATACAATGCAAAGTTTGCTTGCCAGCTAGAAGTTGATAGGTTTAGTTATAAGCATAAAAAACTGTGAACATAAAATGTTCATGAGTCAGAAAATAATACCACGTGAAGCTTGTTACTTGAAGTTGATAAATTTAGTCAGAAGTACCTAAAACTTTAGATATAAAATGCTCATGAATCAGAATTTCTTGATTATCCAATCACCAGCATTCCAGCAGTTATACAGGGGATGAAAAAGCAAAGCCATTACCCATTTCTCTGAAAGTGGGCAATGCTTATCACTATGCTGTTGCTAGACCCTCCAAGAAAGAGAGAAGTAGTGCACTGGGATTTCCTATGGGAAATTTTATTTAAGCATTCAATATAATGTTTAGTAAAAAGTTTGCACTCACCTTAGGCAAAGTTAAATCAGCAGATCCAGATGGCTGGTCTAACTTTTGGGATGGAGAGTTGAGTTCAATAACTGAAGAGGAACCAATCAATATGCTCGACTTATCCACATCATTAGCATCATTCACTTCAACTGTGAGAGATGCGTCTTGCCTACTGCTATTTCCTGGAGGGCCCCAAGAGTTCATCTCACTGGTCTCGTTGAGGCACATTAAACTCAAACCCTGCTCACAAGTGGAATTGCCTGTAGAAGGCAAATCTAAAACAAATGGCCACATTGTAGAAAGCGCCTCAGATGAAGGGCAGCCTGAGTAACAATTGATAGTTTCCCTCTTATGTGATGAAGTGGAAGTAGATCCACCATGGCCAGTCCAATCACAATTTTGACAAAGAGAGATCTTCTCTTCGATACATCTAACAAATGCAGGTTGAGAATTGCATCTTTCACATAAAAGGGTCCTGGAATGGCGCTTGGAAAGCGCATTAGCAGAATGGACATGCCGATCACATGACAGACACAAGCTAGCAGCATCAGACCTACAATACACTATGGATCTCTGTTCTCCACAGAAATCACAAATGTAACCCATGTTTGAACACCAAACTATACAACTCTTCCAATTCCAACACCTCCACCTAACTGTGTATGCTGTATTAACCAACAGTGAATAAGTGGGTTTCAGCCGAATGTCTTCACAACCCTAAAAGAATTTCACAAAGAAACCAAAATTCAGAATCATTGCAGCTAAAAGTACACATTCAACAGAAAATGGGCAAATTAATTCAGGTCAACACAACAAAAGTATGATCGATTGATTTCGCTTTAAAATTAGGGAATAGTGTAAAATTCATTAGAATTGATAAGGCAAAAGATGGGTATTGCATCAAAATTCACATTTTGTTCAAACCTCGTCCACATTCACAAACACATCTGTTCCGATTCAGGAATCCCGAGTCAAAAAAGGGGAAAAAAAAAAAGTGCAGACGGGCAAAAAGTGAACTCTCAGACGTTTTCTACCCAGCTCCACGGCAACCCCAAAAATAAATCCCGAAGAAAACATAAGAGAGAGAAAAGGATTTAATCAAAAGGGTTGCAGAAGAGCTATGCCTAAATATATATTCAATTCAAGAAGATGAATCATGGAGTTTGAATCTGGCAGATGAGAAGTACGATTTTAACATGGAATTTATAATTTTTTTTTTCGTTTTGGGGGGTAAGAAAAGAAAAGAAAAACGAGGAATTGAGACAAGCAAATATTGCAAGTGGCAATTAAATTAAAGAAACGAAGTTCAAAGCTCGCAAACAATGAAAAACATTCCAAATAAAACGGGACAAAAAAAAAAAAAAAAAAACACAAGCAGAGAAAGAGGGGATACTGATACCTTCTGGAGAGGAAAGAGAAGGAGAAGAAATCATGAATGAAAAACCCTAAAAAGGTAGACGCTTTTGTTTTAAAGGGGAGTTGGGTACACAGTACTAAAAAGTCTATATTGCGGTTCTACTGGTAGGTTATAGAAATGAAAAGATTTCAGGATATGATTATGGCATTAAACCCATGAAAAGTGCAGGCCTAAGAGAGAAACCCAGGTGGGGTTCTGGCAGAGGGGAGGGACCCAATTCTCCAAGGTGTCCCTTTCTGTCAATGCTCCCAACACTGGCACTCCGGAAAGCAGAAAGGGCAAAAGGTATGGGCCCCTTCTTTAATTATCTTCCCCACACCCTTTTCTTCTCTTCTTTTTGGTGCCCGGTGCCCGGTGCCCGGTGCCCCTATTATCATGTCATACCCTGTACCAGCCAACAGACCCAGGTCAGCTTGTAAATTATGTTGTTTTCTTTCTTCTTAATTTTCTCCTATTTCAGAGGAAGTGTAATAGCAGAAGCCCTTGAAGGTATGTATGGCGGAGAGAGACTTGAGGGTGAAAAACGTGTCGCCATGTCCGATTGGAATTGGAAGTAATTATGATTAAAACGTTTTTATTAAAATTATTTATAACATAAATAAATAAATATAAGTATTAAGGTGTTAAGTTAATTTAGTTATTGGGTATTAGGTAACAAATTAGTGTCACATCAAACTCAAATTTTATACTGCTAAAACATGTGATTAAGATTAAATTAGAATAATCAAGAAATAAGACAAAGATAGAAAAAATAAACTAAAAATAGTATTTTTTATATTTTATTCCATAATATAATTTACCTTTCTTATCTCTTTTTTCTTCCATGGGTTGAGCTTTGCATTTTTTTATTCTTTTGTTAGGGGGATTATTCCAATAAAAGAAAAAGCGATCTTGTCTTGTGGGGGTGGGTGTGGGGTGGGGGGAGAAAGTATTGAAAAGGAGAGTTATTTATATAGAATTCAGATAATTTGGTAGTGTAAATCATACTCAACATAAATGTTAGGGATAAGGGATATTTGGATTGGAGGTGCTGAGTCCACTTGGAGGTGGCCCAGGTGGGGGCAGTGACAGGACATGTGAGATTCAAAAAGAGAGAAAAGGGACTCACTTTTATGAGTTGTGATTACCACAACACCCTCCACTCTCCACCTTATTCCCACAGAAAAGGGTGGGTGTGGACTGTGGGGGGGACCGTTCTCTAGTAGCTGCCATCTCTCCAAGTCAAGGTGTAGACCTTTTGGCCTTTTTCTCTAGCCTTTTTGGCCTCCAGCCCAACACTCCAAACTTCAACCACCGTGCTCCTCGTGTTTTCCAGCGCCCCCTACTTCTCTACCCATCCATTCCCATTTCACACCACCCTCTTCAGAAGTGCAGACACCATTCCACTTCTCTACTGCTGAACACGCGCGTGCGCACACGCACACACTAAATGGGATACAGCCATTCCATCTTCACAGTCACTTTCAAAACATCTAAAGGTAAGCAAAGTCACATTTGACCTTTCAAGTTCTCAATTCTCAATTCTCATCAACCGTACAACAATCCCGTTCCTTTTCACGCTAGAAATGTTTTACAACTGACAGTTTGAAGATATAAAAGCATATGTCAAAATCTGTCGGGTGAGGGGGAGGAATACATGTCCAGATAGAATGAATCGAATAAATAATCACATTCAAGCAACAGAAGAATTGCCCAGCAAGGCATTGGAGAAAAAGTCCAACAAAATGTTGGACCTCTAAACTTTCTTCCTTCCTTTACTTGATTACCCACTTGAAGCATGAATCACATGGGAAACACATCTAGAAAGCCGTAGAATCCTAGGATATCCAGCTCTAAGATTCTCAACAGCACCTCTGATTTCATGGGTACCAGTAGCTGCAGCTTGTATCTGAGATGGAAGGAGCTCCGAAGGATAAATCCCACTGTTTCAAAACCAAATGATTAGACAGGTTCATGTAATTATTTGATGCATAATAAGGACATTTACTTCCATATAAAAGGCCTTCTGATAATGTGTATTAAATAGACAATGACTGCAGTCTATATGCATCAAAGAGCCCCTAATCAATCCACAAAATCTACAGTAGAGGAGAAGCCTGAAATTATAAACAATTTGGAGCACGCCCAAAGGTTACAAAGAAGAACAAGTTTAATCCCTTGAACAGACAGCTCTTTGTTATCAAATGCTCTATCAGAGACCAGCATATTTACAAAACGGACTAATGGAGCCAGTTTATTTAACAGTCAATAAGCTCAAAAAACAGAGCAAAACTGGATGATTTTAACCATTTGAGATATCCTTTTATCTTGACCACCAAAAGTAAAAAGGAAGAATTTATAAAGAATGCTGATAAGATGACACAATCTTCTGATCAAGTGCAGATAAGATAACCATAGAATAGAATTTATCAAACAGTCAGTCCAGCCTATCCATGAATGCCAAGATATTGAAAATCAACAAACAAAGAAATAACCAAGGCATAGAGCAGTAACAAATAGTCACCCAAGATAGCATGTTCAAACAGACAGAATTGATTTTCTATGGCAGCAGAATTTTCCATCACATGGGGGGATGAGTGTGACACATCCAATAGGGATTTACTGGGTAGGCCATGCAGATAGTGACATCATGCTCATCATCCACATGTCCTATTATGTACCATGGGTAGTGAGCAAGTAGACCCCACAAGTGCCATCACATCACAAAACTGCATTGGCTAAAGCCAAAACTCATATTACTATTATCAGACTCCCAATTGAGCATTATAGCATTTGCCAATGTGCGAGTGGCACATAAGGCAATCATGTGCAACATGCCAATCTAATCACCAATCCATTCTTTCCATGTGAATCTCATCTTTTAGTAAGTAAAATGAGATAGAAAAGAACTTATCATGTAACATGACTTCAGAAGGTTGAGACATGCCATATAAAGGGTTGGAATGGCAATGAGGAGAGTCTAAAATGATTTCAACAACTCCTTGTCATGTTTTTAAACTTTATAATATCCAAATCTTGGTGATTGTTTTCAAGAGAAAGTGCAGACCAAGAAATCCTGAATTAATTAGACACCACAGATCCACCTGAAGGATATAGAGCCAGTGGTCATTATCTTAGTGTAAATAGCAAAACAATGCCAATAGTTTCACATAGAATAGTCTAATCAAATCAAATGTTTGGCCTAGAAGATGTTCAGTAAGAATCCAACAGAATGGTGGGTTTCCCCACTAAGTAGGTGCACTAAGCATAATCCACTTGTTTAGATGGAAGCTTCTTTCTATGAGCTCTTCAGATAAGAATAACAAGATACAAATATTAATTGACCTTAATGTGCAAACAATATAGCAATATGATATCCTAAATTTGGATTGAGGCTTCTGGAGCACCTTAGCTTTTCAATACAGGCAGTTCAAAGCTCCAAGAAAGGAGGGAATCCTTGAGGGCTCTTAAGCAATTCAAAAGAAGTACAAACCAAAAGTCATCCACGTGAAATATAAACATAGCATAATCTTTAGCAGTCACTAAAAGTTAAGAAAAAAACTAGACAGAACTTTACCATTTTAAACAAGTCACATCAAGAATCAAAGTCACCTTCCTACCACTCTTCAAATCAATGAAGCATAGGTGCAAATCAAGCTGCCCAACTGAAAATAAGAAACCATAGACAGATTGAAATGTTAATTCCAAAACATCTTTGAATATGGAAATAAAGGCCCTTTGATAAATTTGCCCCCCCTCCTCAATTAAAAAAAAAAAAAAAAAAAGAAGAAAGAATAAAAAAACTAGCACAGAATTTGGAGTTTACTTTTATCAAATCCCTTAAAAATTACTCCTTACCTATGGAATGGACAAAGTTGAACATTTAATTTCTAATTTAACTGGTCAAATTTTATTAGATAACTTTGGAAGGGCAGAGTTGAACCAAGATTTGAGTGCACAAATGCAATTTGGGAGCCTGCTGATTGGAACCGAGCTTACTTTTGTTAAACCAACTTTAGAACATTATGTCTCAAATTAAAACAAAAAATAAAAAGGGTCACAAAATTATCTTACCTGATGGAGAATGAAAACTTGTCTTACTCAGGTTTCTAAGCTCTAGTCGCGCTAGTTGTACTTCCTCAACCACATCTAGTAGATTAGATAACAGCGAACTGGTCATCTGCATAAATAGAATATGCCAAGGTGAAAGGAGCTGCCTATCATAATGAAAGGAAAAAATCGCCCGTGAATTATAAACTTTTCTACTGTCCCAAAATCGATACTGATAACCATGTGCAATTGTCCAACTAAAGGAGGGCTTTGCTCCCTTCAAAGATGAAGGAAAAAATAATGATGACGATAATAATAATAATAAACATCAAAGATACTTAGAGTACAATTTGTTCAATATACCAAGGTCCCAATGTGCTGGCTGTAGGCAGTACCTACAGACATGCATACCAGTTGAAAATGAAAGAGGGATGCTCTTTTGAAAAGAGAAGTTTGGCCATGTAGTTATTTCTCCTGCCACATATGTGTGGGAGGGTCACAGGATCTTTTCTTTTCTTTTTAAACAGCTGGGTATTAAAACTTTGCAACTGTTCTGAGAACAAATTTGCTTTTGAGATTTTAAAGGCACCAGATTACTAGCAATGTAGTAATCTGTAACTAACACCCTACAACAGTACAATACCTTATAAAGTTGCATGAATTCCATAAGGAAAATGCTCTTGGCACCATCACCACAAATAATAATAAAGGTCAAAGTTACTTAGACTACAAGTTGTTCAATATACCTAGGTCCCAAAGTGTTGGCTATAGGCAGTACCTGTAGACATGAATACCAGTTGCAAATGAAAGAGACATGTTCTTTTGAACAGAATACTTCGGCCATGTAGTTATTTCACCTGTGCCCCATACGAGTGGGAGGCCCAGAGGATTTTTTTTTTTTTTTTTTTAATAGCTGGGAGTAAAACTTTGCAACTGTTCAGAGAATGAATTTGCTTTTGAGATTTTAAAGGCACCTGATTACTAGCAATGTGGTAATCTGTAACTAAAGCCCTACTACAGTACAATACCTTATAAAGTTGCATGAATTTCATAAGAAAAATGCCATTTGCACCATCATCACTACCAGCACTTTTACCATCTCCTGATGTGGCAGGTAGTGATCAGTGGCAAAAATGATCATAATGACATAATAAATACACTTTCTCCTCATCATTTTTTCTACCCCCAAGCACCACCAGCAACATCAGCAAGTAATAGAAGTGGTAGTGGCTTGTCAGAGGTAATAAAATAGCATCACCTGTTCCACAATCCAGAGTCAAGACAAGACACAACCAAAGATTCTTCTTGTAAGTGTATATTAGAGCTTAATGGTGGAGCAAAGATATTCAATTTCTGATGCTCTTTACATTGAATAAACTCAACAAAGTATTGATCTTAACTACTCAGGGTCTTTTGGTATTTCAAACAAATGCATATAAATCAATTCAAGAACAAAACAATGAGCAAGAAGATGGAGGAATGAACCCTTGAGGCCTAGCTCAAGGGTTTGGGATGGCGATGTGGAAGATTTCAGGTGTGAGGCCCAGCAGGGACCCAAAAAAAAAAGAAAAAAGAAAAAGATGGAGTGATGAAGCCATAAAATGGAAGGAAGAGAGGAAGAAACTTACTTGTGTTTCTTGTGCCAAACTTCTTGGACCAACATGCTTCTTGGTGGTCTCAACATCTATTACAAATGCAAATGCGGTGCAAGCATCCATGTTTGGGAAATTCTAATGAACAAGAACTACTGAATTAGAAAAATGCACATGGTGCCTAATACAATACCTTCTGAAAAAAGACTGCATACCTTCACAATTTTTGTATCATTCAATTTGTTGGAAATGATTATGCTTGAAAGAGGACTAGCATTTAATGAGAACCTGTATATTATCAAATTGAAAAGCAAAATTGTAACAATATAGGCGTATAGAATGTTTTATAGTCCCAGGTGCAGTTATAAGACAAATAAAGCATTCTAGACGAGAAGAGACCTTTGAAACATGAAATTCCGATAGCAGAGAACGAAGCTGTGAGGGTAATTCCTATTCTCAAATTCATCAACTTCCCAGAACTGGTCAAATGACAAACAGGATACTTCTGTCAGCGACATAAAGCATTACATAGTTTGTAGTAGTATGTGGTAACAAGAATTAAAGTAGGAACAAAAACCTGCAAATCCTGACGTATGAACCTGCAACATGTTCTACGGTTTAAATGATCAGTAACTAATAGAATAGTTTCTGCACAACTTGGTTTTCCCTTCATCTTACAAGAACTCTGCAAGGATTTGGTTAAGTTTTTTATTTTTCTATCTGAAGCTTCAATTTCCTGCCTCATTGCACTCACTTTATCATAGGCATCCTGCAATAGTACAGATCACACTTATTTTATTAAAAAAATGAAACTGATTAAAATTTGCTCCCTTGATGTTCTAAAAAATCATACAAGATGAACTAAGAATATAACACAAATAATGAACCATGAAGAAATATGAAAACAGTGTATCAGGCTACAGTACAATTTTGTAGGCTATTCCCTGCCAAATCCAACTTCCATTAATTAATTAGCAGTGCTGAGATATTAACAAGCACATGGAAGAATATATCATACAGTAGCATTTCTCATCCAAAGAACATTAAGGTGCATTGATTGGTATGGCCACTAAAATTTTCAGTATAGACTGTCAAAATTGCTGTTTCTTCTGGTTTCAATCGCAACAGAAGAATGTGGCCAACAACACCTCCTGGCAGGTTATTATTCATCCATGTGGAGACAAAGAAACCAACAAATTTACAGTCCAGTACAGCTCATCCACAACCATTACCAACCCTACCAGTAGTTAAAAGAGCTAAAGAAAGATACAAGGGGGATAAACAAAGCTCCAAGCACACTCAAGCCAACAGTAGACAGTAAATGAAACCCAAAAACACAAGTGCCCCTCCTCTAAAGATACTCTCTACTGCAAAAACAAAGACCTGAAAGAGAGCTTTTAGATTTAATCTAGACAACTCAAACCCTTCAATGGCCTGTTGATTATGTTCCTTCCAGATGCATATTAGCTGCATTTCTCTCTTAGGGAAAGGAGATTGGATGATAGTTCCAGAAAGATCCCATGACTATGATGATTATGCTGTCATTATCATGTAACTAGATTATAATTTGAGATAAAAACAAATTGCCCTCCTATAGTAAAATGATAAAAGAAATTGTTCTCACCACTTTGGGCCAACTAATTTTGAATGGAGTATGAAATATTAGCAGGATAAAGATGATCAACCCCAGATTTTTGGTTTTTCTATGCTGCAATTTTTTGGGAAATAATGACTACTTTCTTCTTTTTCCATGAGAAATTTTTGTTACTTAGAAAAATGTAGAGGTAGTAGGAATCCTTATTTTCCCAAGAGTTCATAGGAATTCTTACTCAGTAGGCTGCCTCCACAGGGTATGTGGGCTTCAAAACGGCTAAGTCTTGGAAAGATGTTGCCTTAGTTTTTATCAACAAAATGAATCATCTTAGAATTGGTGACTGGATGTAGTTTATAAATTAATACATGATTGCCACCAAGAAGTACTTTCCCTAAGCAATTTTTAACATTTGACATTTTTTTGCCCTGAAAAGAGGACAGGGAGTCCATGATGTGATAAAGTAGCCAAAATAATTGTTAGAGCAACTTTTACAGGAATAAACTGCAAATAAACAAACTCACATCTTAATTCTAATATATTACCTCAATTTTTCCCTCAAAATTAACTGAACAAGACTGATGACCACCATCATCAACTTGAGCATCTCTTGCACCAGGTAGAGACAGACGTTGGAAAGAATTCATCTTTAACATCTGAGACTCCTGAATCCCAGAGCTCAATAGTTGTACTCTTTCCTACACGCAGGATACCAAGAAGGTGGTAGGAGAACATAAGCATATGGAGAACGAAAAAATATTTGCATACGTGAAGAGATAAAAAAACTCGGATGAATACCAGCAATTTCTCTCGCTTCACACACATTAACTGCTGTTTTGCCTGTTCATATGCCATTTTAGACAGCAAAAATCGTGTTTCAGCTGCTCTGCATTAGATTTATCAATGTCAACATGTGTGGAGCTACACCAGATCTTTTATATGACATCTATAAGAACCATTAATATTCAGTTCCATGTCACATTAACAAGGTGAGAAATCACCTTTTATGTGTAAGGTTACTTGCATGGTCTAATATTTTCTGCAGAAGATAATACAAAAGAGTTAGCAGGAAAATGGTTAGTAAATATTTATTAGTCATGTCTGCAAAATAAATTTTCCCCAAAATTATGATCCGTTCAATTGTTCATAATATAACTAATAACAAGCCTGTGAGTTAATTTTGCCTGCCTGAGATTGGATTTCAGAAAAAAACATCTCATGCGCTCTAACTTTCTGCAGGTCAAGTAAGATATCTTCTAGCAAGCTAATCTACATAATTAAAAGAAAAGGAAGAGTTAGATAATAAGAATGTAATAAGGTTATTAGGATAGTTTAGATGCTTATAGATCCAGAAAATTGAACAAATTTAAGCCAGGGACAAAGGTTATTTATTTCTATTCACAAAATTGGAGAAAATAAAGAAGTGTACCGCTCGTAAATTCAGGTTATCAATCAATGGAGAAAGAATTTGTTTTGTATCCTCTGAAAATTTTGAGAAAATCTGCGAGGTAAACTTTATATTAATTCAATCAGAAGGATTAAAAAAAATAGAAATATCTATCTATCTATATATAGATATATATCTTGCTCTGTCAACAAACTAGATATGTAAGAAAGATGATATAATAAAATAGCAGCATGGTAAACTGCAGACATACATCAGCCCAATCCGTCAAAGGTGTATAATCTCCCATCCTCTCTGTGTGTTTGTTACTTCTGTCAGAAAGTTCCAGTAAGGACCTTGAATCACGACCTCCACCTTTATGAATTTTTGGACTCCTCTGAATACTGACAAGTTCATTGTCAACATCCTTGAGAACTAGTTCTTCACTTCTTCTTTTTTGTCCAGGAGAGTTCTCAACATCTTGTTTGGAAAATTGCGTTTGTGAAATGTGGAGTCCCTGATAGCAATCACCACTACCATGGACATTTGTAAACTGATTGGCCTGAGGAGACGATATGCCTTTTCCAACAAAATGAAGGAAATTATCAACATGTGATGCATTGTATGGCTCTTTCTTGGAGGGGCTCTGAGTTGGCTTTTTCTGGGGGAGGGCCCGACTTGGTTTTTCCACCATAGTCTGAATGTCAGATTTCTGAAGTATCAAAGAAGAGAAAAAATATTATTAACATTTAGGAACAGCCTAGAGAACTGGACAGAAGCAAGGTTGTCCATGGTCCACACCAAGATAAGGCTTCTGCCAAATTTGGAATGGACCCAAGTCCACAACTGGACTAAGGTTGAAATCAAGGTGTGAAATCCTCAATGGCCCATCCTTATGCAGAGCCTAGGTCAAAGCTGCAAAATATAAAACCAAGAAAGTTATGTGCATGTGTGATAAAGTGTTGAGTGAATAGAGGGAAACTCCACCTTTCCGAAAGGTGACTCTATAGTGCTTCTATGGGCATACAGAGAAGGAGAATGAAAAGAAGAAGCTTTTATCCCTCCACCAGGAAGTTCATTCTTAAGCCTAGTTGACTCTTCTCCAGTTTGAAGATTCTTTTCTGGGCTTGGTGACTGATGATTAAGGGTGTCCATATCCCTTGAAGGTGTTTCAAAGTCCATCAATGCCCCAGATTCATTTTGCAGATCATGAAGATTAATCTCTTTGTCATTCATCCTTGTAACTTGACTGAATTCTTTGGAATGCTTAATCTCAATGAAGGGTGTGCTAGATTGCCCTCTCCTTTCCAAGTGTGGTGAGTCCAATTTGTTAGCTGTTGCACTTGAATGGCTGTTAATGGCAAAATTTTCTATTGTGCTTCCATCTTGTCCTGAGCCAAAGCTAAATTTATTATGCTGATCCTGCTGTTTCAAATCCCTAGAGAGGCTCCCATGATATTCTGGTGATGCCAATAACTTCTTTTCTAACCTTTTCATTCGAGAAGAAACAAGCTTATCAGGTGTACTACTTGTTTTCTTTTCTCTAGCACAATCAAGTATGATCTTGCCCAGTGGAGAATCAGTTCCAGAACTAACCAGTGTCCCATCTCTGGTATCTTCTGTTGTGAAGTTATGCTGCAGCACTTTATGGCCTGACCAAGTAAACTGAGTGGGTGAAAGTGCTACTGCCATTGGTGTAGTAGTTTCATCCATTTGAAGAATGCCCATAGACATATGATGCAGAGATTTGCCATCTTTAAGGAAGCCAGTGGTCTCATCAGTTTGGCTCAAATTTCCTTCGTTCTTTGGGGTCAGAATCCCATCCTTCTGTGCAACACTTCCTAAATGCTCTTCTAATGAATCAATGGGAACATCCAGATGTTTGTGTTGAGGATCTTTGCTATTTTCCTCCAGAATAACATTTAGGGGAGGAGTGGCAGAAAGGTAATCTAATGACCTGAGTTTCGACCCTCCAATTCCATCTCTAAGAGAACCATAGGAAGAAGCCTCAAGAATTTTCAACTTAGAAATGCTTTTCTGTATGGATGACTCGCTGTCACCATGTCGCATGTGATCATTGCTTAAAAATGAGCCATGATGATTTTTGGAAGGAGTAACAGCCCATGAATTTCTCGGTGAATTAGCATTATCCAAAAATTGTTGCTGTCTTTTAGCAGATAACAAGTGTACAGACCCTGCCAATGGAGATCTATATCGTTGATCAACGTTCTGATCAATATTGGAGTTCTTATAAGTTCCATCTTTAGGAGAACTTTCTTTTACCCACCCTTCATCGGAACTTAAATGTCCACATTCATGCTGCATTAAAAAATCTGACTGAACAATTTTATTATCCAAATTTGACAGAGTGCCACTATTCAAGGCAGAGAACTCGACCTTTGACCTACTCAATCCATGTGCATCTCTAGTAAACTCCTTCATCTCACCAAATGTCATGGCCTGCAAATGAAACAACAAAGCAATTGCCTTGATTCTCCAGAAGGAAAAGAAAAACATATGAATATCTCAAAAAAGGGCATGATTTACAAAGCACATAGACAACTCATTTTTTGGTAATTTAGCATAATAGAAAAACCTCAACAGGGCAATTGTGTAAGTAGAAATAGAAGACAGACTGCTTCTCCACAAACTATCCATCTATATATTAACAGTTGCGATGGACATGAGTTGTCACTTGTCAAATGCAATATCTATACAGAATGTTCATAAATAACTTGAGATGAAGATATACACAAAAATAGACTATATAGACTGCATAATTCAGTTCCACATTAAACAAAACGTTTCCTCAAACCTTCAGGGAAAAGGCACAAAAGGATTCTGTACTATGTAGAACAAAATTGATTGAAATGGAGTCCAAAACTGCCCCCAAACAAATGGTGAACATATACGCTAGATAATCTCTTCATAAAGTCCAAGTGGATCCATTCAAGGGAAATGAAATTCAAAAAACCAAAGCACTGGGAAAACAATGTCACGAAAACCTCATTAAGAAGAGAAGTTCTTACTTTAGCTGGCTGATTAGGAGTACGGATTTGGTGATCACTGGAGGCATTCGTAGCTGGACCATCATTCGTGTCAGGTGAGCTATCAGAAGTGATTTGGTCAATAGGAGCAGCCATAAAACCAGCATTTGTTTCACTCAATTCCATATGAGCAACAGGAACTTTCTTAGCAGACGCCTCATGGGTATCAATGTTGTTTCCGTCAATATCTCCATTATCCTTCAGATCCATGGCACCACTCCCAGTGTTCCTCACCTTGTTCAGGTAGCTCGGAGACTTTGGACTATTAACAAGATCAGAGAAAGAGACAACATGCAAATCCCTGTTTCCTTCTGCCAAGAGAGCATCCAATTGAGGGGACAGTCTGCCATAATCATACCTATTTGGGTTTTCTCCTACAAGACTCATCTCATTAGAGTCAGCACCAGCACTCGCTTTATCAGAAGATTGGGAGTTTGGCTTCTTAGCCACTGTCAGTACCATGGAACTACCTACATTGTCAGGGTTGCTATTCTGGGTTGGCGTCTTCTCATCAAAGGCAAGGCGAACTCCTGTTGGGGTCTTGAGTTCCCCCCCAGAGTCTGATCTTGCAAGGCTACGAAAGTGCATGGAAAATGCTGTGGAATCCATAGTAATATCATGATTTTCATCCGAAGCTGCAGAGTCAGAAAATCTCCCGGGTCTAATAAAACTCGCCGATACAGGCCCAAAAAAATTGTCTGCTGCAAAAAGATAACCTCAACAAGTAGTTAGCTCAATGAAAATGAATTCGTAATACATAATCCCAAACGAAAGGGCTAAAATTAGAAAGAGAAAGCATAACTTGCCATCATTAGAGGAAGCAGAACCAATGGTGCTTCCGGGGGAGGGAGACTGAAAGGGGCGCAAGAAAGACTTTCTCTGATGCACATCATCGTCCTCGTTTTCGATGCCGTTATCGTCGTCGTCGTCGTCAGTAGTGTCGCCTAAATCCTTGAGGAAACGGAGGACAGGAGCATCAGGGAGCCCTAATTGGGGAGTGTCGCAGTCGGAGCTTGGTTTGGACTCCGGAGGGGTTTCGCATTCGTCGTCTCTGTTGAAGACGTGAACTGAAGTGATTTCAGCGGCGAAGCTCACCCGCCGCGACCTCTTCTTCTGGCGAGCCACAGTCCCTTCCTCCGTTTCCGTGTTGCACTGTTCTTCCCCATCCTTCGAACCCATCCTCCAAACTCGGATTAAGACTCTGGGTTTCTCTCAAACTTTAAACTTTTTCTTTGAATCTTCCAGTATCACCAACTGAAATTCTTGGGTAGGGTTTGTTCTAATTTTCCTCGAAGTGGAAGGAGGGAAATCTCGTTTAAAATGAAAATAAGTTTTTTACTATTCAATTTTCATACGCACCCCTGCTATTTCTGAAAATAAAGAAACACTCCTTCCTCCTGAATCTTCTCAAAATTGCGCCCTTCTTTTACTCTTCTTAATTGCTATCTAGTATCCACAACCAAATATTATTTTGGGGGAATTGTGTTTTGGGCCCAATTTGGCCCAAAAATTAACAAATGGTTCATATATCTAACAAAATTAATAGGAAGGCTATGAGATATTAACTGACCAATATGCCCTTCATTAGTTTCAAGTCAACTGGTTGTAAATTAAAGTGGTTAAACTTGAAATGTCATGTCATGTTGACTGAAAAATCTCAAATAAATGGCAAAAAGGGTCACCACCCTCCTACCCCTTTCTCTCCCTCCATAAACACCATGCTCAAAGACGAAGCCAACTATGAATGTCCCCCAATCGTATAGTCGAGGATTGTGAGCAACTTAGAAAAACCTTTGCATGTATGTGATCATCATCATTCCCAAATCGCAATGAGGGTGGGTGTGATTAAATTTTATGAGATTTTGATTTCATGTTGGTTCCTTTGATGATGTGGTGGATGTTTGTTTACAAGGTTTGAGGAAAGACATCCGTTTTGATCTGGTGTTGGGGTGTTCTTAAAAAATTTAGAACTTAATAACAACGTGTTTTAGGGTGCAGGGTGGGGTATAAATGAGGCTTTGATCATATGCATCTTGCCTCATACGAATGAAGCACAAGCTAAGTAAATGAAAGAAACTTCCAATTAATCCGTCGGAAAAGATCTCCTAAAAATTGGCATTTCAGCTGTTTGAAAATTCCTCACTTTATAATCTGGTTGTTGGGTTTATATTCTAGAGAATAAATGGGTATGGTGTAGAAGGTGAGCTGTGGGGACTAGTTAGTGCACTTATGATGAATAGGAAACTAAATTGAGTTTCATTTTCGCCCTTTCCACTGAGCCATGACATTGGGAAGTGGTTAACCAACCCATATGCACTCGTTAAGTTGTACCTAGGTCAATTTCCTGCAACTGTATAAGGCATTTACATTAAGTGTACAAGGCCAATGTACTAAATGTACAAGGGTGTACAAGGGCGTGTATCTTAAGGGTTTTCAAGTGATTTTGAAGAACTTACTCATTTACTTTTTCCAATCGTTGGGGACATTCCTCACACATATTACTTGAATGGTGCCTCATTGCACGCATTTTATGTGATGGCTACCATGTTAATTCATTCTATTAGCTCCCCTACTAATGATGCATATGAAGCGAAACGAGGCTTAACTTTTTCATCCTTTTCCCTTATCCATGAGAGTGGAAGCATTGTTTTCCCACTCATATGCACTTATTTGGTTGTCCCTATTATGGATTTATCCAACTGTACAAGGCATTTACACTAAGTGTACAAGGCCAATGTGCTAATTGTACAAGGGTGTACAAGACTACCTAACTTGAAGGATTTCAAATGATTTTTGAAAAATTCTTTGCTCATTTCTTTTTTCAAATGGGGACATGCTTCGTACTCCCTCTTCATATCCCTACGTACACATTCATTGGAATGTGCTAGCACACGTATGATGAATGGGAACCTAAATTGGGTTTCATTTTCCCCCTTTTCACTAACCCATGACATTGGCGAGTGGCTATCCCGCTCATTTATACTCATTCAGTTGTAGCTATGTCAGATTTCTCCAACTGTACAAGGCATTTACACTAAGTGTACAAGGTCAATGTGCTAACTATACAAGGGCGTACAAGGCTACCTAACTTGAAGGATTTCAAACGATTTTTGAAAAATTCTTTGCTCATTTCTTTTTTCAAAGGGGGACATGCCTCGTACTCCCTCCTCATTTCCCTTTGTACACATTCATTGGAATGTGCTAGCACACGTATGATGAATGGAAACCTAAATTGGGTTTCATTTTCCCCCTTTTCACTGACCCATGACATTGGCGAGTGACTATCCCGCCCATTTACACTCATTCAGTTGTAGCTATGTCGGATTTCTCCAACTGTACAAGGCATTTACACTAAGTGTACAAGGCCAATGTGCTAACTGTACAAGGGTGTACAAGGCTACCTAACTTGAAGGATTTCAAACGATTTTTGAAAAATTATTTGCTCATTTCTTTTTTCAAAGGGGGACATGCCTCGTACTCCTTCCTCATTTCCCTTCGTACACATTCATTGGAATGTGCTAGCACACGTATGATGAAAGGGAACCTAAATTGGGTTTCATTTCCCTCCTTTTCACTGACCCATGAATGAGAACCTAAATCGGGTTTCATTTCCCCCCCTTTTCACTGACCCATGACATGGGCAAGTGACTATCCTGCCTATTTACACTCATTCAGCTGTAGCTATGTCGGATTTCTCCAAATGTACAAGGCATTTACACTAAGTGTACAAGGCCAATGTGCTAACTATACAAAGGTGTACAAGGCTACCTAACTTGAAGGATTTCAAACGAAAAAATTCTTTGCTCGTTTCTTTTTTCAAATGGGGACATGCCTCGTACTCCCTCCTCATTTCCCTTCATACACATTCATTTGAATGTGCTAGCACACGTATGATGAATGAGAACCTAAATTGGGTTTCATTTTCCCCCTTTTCACTAACCCATGACATCGGCGAATGGCTATCCCGCCCATTTACACTCATTCAGCTATAGCTATGTCGGATTTCTCCAACTGTACAAGGCATTTACACTAAGTGTACAAGGTCAATGTGCTAACTATACAAGGGTGTACAAGGCTACCTAACTTGAAGGATTTCAAACGTTTTTCGCAAAATTCTTTGCTCATTTCTTTTGTCAAAGGGGGACATGCCTTGTACTCCCCTCTCATTTCCCTTCGTACACATTCATTGGAATGTGCTAGCACACGTATGATGAATGGGAACCTAAATTAGGTTTCATTTTCCCCCTTTTCACTGACCCATGACATCGGCGAGTGGCTATCCCGCCCATTTACACTCATTCAACTGTACCTATGTCAGATTTCTCCAACTGTACAAGGCATTTACACTAAGTGTACAAGGCCAATGTGCTAACTGTACAAGGTGTACAAGGCTACCTAACTTGAAGGAATTCCAAACGTTTTTCGCAAAATTATTTGCTCATTTCTTTTTTCAATATTCTTTCAAACCTCTCTTTTTCCTATATTCATCCTCCTTAGTTTCGATGTCACATAATGTTGCCTACCATGACAAACTAATTTCGAGTGACATAGTTTAAATGCCTTGATTTATGTAAGTGTTGTATGTGTGCATAAAAAAGGGGAAGAAAACATCCAAGTTGTGACATGATGTCATATTAATTTATTATGAGTCATTAATTCCTACTACTTCAAGGCACCTTGGAGGATGCGAGACTGACTTTACGCTGTTTGTTTTGTTTGCTCTCAGATTGAATTTTTGGTTCTCAAGACCGAGAACTTTGATGAGTTGATGATTGCTACAGCTGAGGAAAGCGAATGTGGAGACTACAAGGAACAAAACTGAATTAACATGTTATGATCATACTTGTGTTAGGAGTTTTGAATTAAATATAAACAACAACAAAATATCAATTGATATATACATAATTCATAATGTTTTTTTGAATTTTTACCATTACTTAAGTCTTGACATAATGGACATGTTGATCAATTAGTTACTGTATTTATAATCTTGAAATTTTATCTGAATGCATTATATAACCATACTATAATTGGATATAATTGGAAGGACCCCTTCCATATACGGTTGCATAATTGAAGTAACCTGTAGCCTTTCTGTGAGGGCAGTGATAACTTTCGAATGATGCCTTGTATTATCCCCTTCACAGGCCCTGTGTCAGGCCCTTCGGACATGGGTCCAAGGCAAATCACATTGAAAACTTAAAAAGTCATGTCATTTCAACAACCAATTACTAGTTCATAATTTAACCCCATATAATGCAAAACCACAATCATACAATGTTGACTCTCCAAGATGCAAGCAAAATATGTGAGAGATAATGAGTGGGGAACCTCGACTGGTCCATGACTAGTACTCGACCGAGTAAGTGCAACCGGTCGACCAGTTACCTCTATGAACGACCGGTAGCACACACTCTCGCCTGTAACAGCCGATTAGATGGATCGGTTGAAAGCTGGAGGTTTTACTTTAACTTCATACAAAATTTTTTAGTACCCACATAATTTTTTTCACATACTTATTGTTTTGATTTTGGAAACAAATAGTTAAAAAAATTGCCCTTGGGCCCCTTAATATGAGAATCATTAATAATAATAATAATAATAATAATAATAATAATAAAAACAGCTTTTGTTTACTATGCCTTCATTAAACCCATAAATGAATTCATTGATTTTGCAACCAAACACCAATCACCCACTTCTCTGGAGAATTCATTGAACCATAAATAAACTCAAAGGCTGATTAACCTAACAAACAACTCAGCTTCTAGGACTCTCCCACTTTCAGCTAAAACTAGCTCAGCTCCTTAAAGCTTAATTACAGAGGCATTAAATGACCTTGACTACCTTAATTATAGAGGCATTAAAGCTCACCAGAAGACCAGCCCAAAACCAGCAGCATCATATAAAAATTTTCCAGTATTTATTAGAATGAGTACCATCACATGATAATCCATTTATCACGCGTTAATCAAAGGCCATATAATACTAATCCAAAATGAGAGTTTGACTTCGGATGATCTTGATATTCTTGATTATAAGTATTTTGCAAGCAACTTGTTTAAATTAGAGTCTCAATTTCATAAACCAACTGCTAATCAGCAACTTTAATCTGCCAACAAAAATTTTCATTTCCCACTTGCCCTTTTGTTTAAATATTTTTTCCTTAGGGGTCTATGTCAAGCATAAGTCTCCTAATTTACATATAAGAGTATGATTTAGAATTGAGGGTATCCCATTGAGAGATACCTAAGCAATCAATCAAACTAATACCAGAGTATGATTTACAATAATGTTTTCTCCCTATTTAACCTCAATAACCATACCTCATGAACTCAAAGTGCTATATAAGGATTGTAGGATTGAGCAGCAAATCGCACATTACATTTGTTTGGGTGCATATGGACACAGCATAATTTTATCACTTTTTAAGGCTTCGAGCATCCACAATTTTATTCAATACGATTTCAGCACTGATTTTAAATTCCATTATGATAATGTTTCATGGTGAAGGTACATTTTATTGAAACATAATAAAACTACCATGAAAATTAGAGATCTTTTGAAATGGAATGCAGGGCACCAGCATCAATACAAAGAAAACAAATGTGATTTAAACAAGTAAACGGTACATATAAAGGAGATACAAAAGCTACAACATAATTAATTTTCTATAACTGCTTCTTGTTAGTGCCCCATTTTGCCAAGAAACTGACCTGTATGTTTGCTAATCAAGGAATAAAAGTAAAGGCATAATCGTCAATAGATCAAATTTTCCATCATTTAATGAAATCTCCCAGGTACTTTGAAACAATCTATGCATCATCTAATTCCACCTGAAGCATCCAAATGACTAGTACGAAGTGCGACACTCAACATTTTAAAAAAAAACACTTAACAGGAAAACAACATGATAAGTAAACATAGCATGTAACATATATCTAAACAGAATGCTGCTATGTCTTGCTCCATTCCACACATGTCAATGGGAGGGGTTTAGGTGGAACCAAAAGTAAACGTATAATTCACATAAGACAAAAGAAATCATATATATATATATATATATATATATATATATATATATATATTTATAGTCAACTGAAATATAGACGAAACATAGACATATATAGACATAAACATAGACATATATATATAGTCA
The DNA here is from genome assembly GCF_004353265.1 of Vitis riparia. NCBI lineage: Eukaryota > Viridiplantae > Streptophyta > Magnoliopsida > Vitales > Vitaceae > Vitis > Vitis riparia. The sequence continues at coordinate 14,076,780 of NC_048442.1, read as the reverse complement.
AGTGAAATATAGAGGAAACATAGACAAATGAAACAAAGATGGCAATGATTTGCATCTACGTATGCTAATCTTAAATAGCTCTCGTTGCTATCACAGCTTAGTGGTGGTGGAAACACCGAGATCAGATGTAAGCCATCATGTCCTCATGCTGACTGTCCTGACAATCAAGCCTCTGGACGATTTCCGCAAACGTAGCCTGCTGCTAATCCATGCGATCCTCAATACTCTGAAATCTCTACTGCATACACTAGAATTGCTCGGTGAAGCCTGTCTGATAATAATCCATGTGATCCTCCATAGAGTAGAATCGCATATCCTTGACAACTGTAAGCTCCTCAATCCGAGTGCCCAGTGAGCTGATCTGAGCACCTAAATCCATTCAAGGCTGACTAGGGTCGTATGGAGCTTGATGAGGTGATGTATGCGCATGAGGTGGATCAGTGAATGATGGCTACGAAGATGTTCCCGCTGTGTGCACTACCTCAGACGTCATCCCCCTTGATACAATCGCCCCCAACTGGCAACACTCAGACTGCTGTGTATGGATATCAAACTCAGTCTATGTATGCTCATAATCTCTCTGAGGGGCAACCCCACCCTCCATCTCCCCAATCTCCACCTCCTCCTCAACGGCAGGATGTGCTACTAGTCGCTCCACTTTCCTAATCCATGATCCATCGGAGCCTTTCTCAAACTTCATACGGCCCGACGATTGCTCATCATATGTGTCATAACTACTTGGGGCCTCAAAGTCCCGCTTCCTACTCAAATCAACCCCCGCATCCTTGAATACTCGTGTCAGAAAGCGGTCATAGGGGAAAACGTGTGCGGAGCTCTCGCAGCATGTGAGCATGTGCATCATCATCACATAACCAACGTCAATCCGTCTCCCCGTCATAATCGAATCAATGAGAAATGCCTCCAGATATGATACCTCATCTCGGTGGCCGCCTCGTGGCAAGAGAATGTACAAGATCATGTGGTGAAGGATGCGACATCTGAATGTCAGGCTATGTGCCGATGGTTTGCCCATCCCCTACGCATCAGCAAGGGCACACATCCTTTGTATCGCATCTCTAGGCTCGAAACCCGCCAGAGTGGGCCAAGCCTTAGACTCATATACCCTGAGTCCGACTGGAGCGATGTCTAAAATGCGGCATATGCTCTTCGGGTCAAGCTTGATCTGCACACCTTTAACGGTCACAACAATCGGCCCTCCATGTCCATATGTGACTCGTGAATAGAATGCTCTCACTAATGTCGAAAATATCGGCTCGAAAATAGTCACTAAGGGCAGCCACCCCATACGTGCGAATAGTCCCTCAAAGTCGAAATGCTGTAGTTGGGAGAAATTAATATTTCTCCTTGGAACAACCTTCATGTGGGAAAACTTCTGCTTGTACCTTTGATATTCCTCCATGAAAGTGAAAAGACCGGTGTCAAACCTTGCCTTTCGGCGAGCCTCCGCCTCACCGGGCTGAGATGGCTCAACAGGGCGCTTGCCCTGTGCCCTAGAGGCAGCCGTATATCTCCTAGGCGCATCAGAGAGTCAAACTGAAAGGGACGAGGGTGGTAGAGAAATAAACGAGCAGATGAAAGTGATAACAAACCGAAGCTAAGCGGATTGGCGCATGGGAACAGGTGAGAAACCTCCTTTGACGCACGTTGAACGAGGAGCCCTTCCAATACACACGACCGACGTCCCAAAGATCATTCCACACCCTTCAAAACCCACTCCGAAGCCATGAAATAGCTGCAATGCCGTTCAAAGTAGGTTTCCGAAGCTGAATACCCAAAACCATTGAAGCCTGAGATTGTCAAAATGTCGTGCGGGGGGTATTTCAAAAGACAACCCCACCAATCGCTCGACCAATCCACTAGCGGTTGACCCCCTCTGTAAGTAAGAAGCCGAACAATCGCTTTGGCTTGGAAAGTGTGAGAGTTGCTTTGTCTCTTGGAATTCAGATACTCAATAACAATTAAATGAAATTGAATTTACATTCATTTGTAATTGATTTCTTTTCAATTGAATACCTATGAGTGGAAACATATATATATATATATATATATATATATATATATATATATATATATATATATATATATATAAGTGATAATTTAAAATTATAAATAAATAATTAAATAATTTAAGAAAATGTCATATTGAGATATAAAGTTTTCTTAAATTGTTGGAATAGTTGAAGATAATTACATTTTGTAAATTAAACTAAGATAAAATAAAAAAATTCCGGAAAAATGTTTTATTTTATTGTTTTCTTTTGGGGTTGGCTTAATGTTTATTTTCTATTTTTAATCTTATTATTGAATAAAATAATATTGATTTATTATTATATATAGATATACATGTTACAAAATATAAGTATTTTAAACCACTAGTATGACAAAACTAACTATAAACTAAAGTATAAATATGAAAATCGTGGGAAAAAGAAAATGGGATAAAGAAAACAAAATAGGAAAGCTTGAATTATCTTGTGGTTATCAATTGTTGGTGGTGGTCAAAGTAATACGAGAAAAAGATTCTAACATATATATATATATATATATATATATATATATATATATATATAGATATACACATTCTTTTATAATTATATATGTATGTTTTAATGTTGTGAAAATCCAAAATTTATTATTATTTAAATATAATTTAATGGATATTTTGTTTTTATTTTTTAAAAATAACATTTACCACTCCTAAATTTTAAAAAATAATTAAGATGTTACAAACTAAATTGTAAATAAGCATTTTAGGCCATGTTTGGAATCGTGAAATAGAGAATAAGAATGTAAATTTTTAAGTATTTTTAGTTTTAATGGTATTTTTAATTTTAAAAAATTATTATTTTATTGTTGTTCAATATTTATGTTTATTTTGTGAGAGAAAAAAAAAAACCCAAATCAAGTATCACGTAAAAAAAAATTCATGTGTTACCGAGATAACAAATAAAAAGATCATTTGACGAAATGATTATTATGAAAAATTTAAATATTTTAAAATATTTTTAAATTAATAAAAATAACATTGATTTATAAAATTAATTTAGAGAAAAGAAAAGTCAAACCAATAGTTATTTCCTTAATTATTTAATTTATGAAAAAAAATGTATATATTTTAAAATATTTTTAAATTAATCAAAATAAAATTGATTTATAAAATTTTAGGTTATCTTTTCAAGAGAGAGAGAGAGAAAAGAAAAGCTAAACCAATACTTATACACCCACAACAAAACATCATGACCATCCATGACCTTGTTTATTTGTTTCTTTTTCTTCCCGTTGATGTCCTTCGAATAAACTGGGGGCATATTCCCTTTAATGATTCAAGGTTGTTGGCTAGCTTGACAGTCCTATCCTAAGGTAGTATATGGGAATCAAAAGATAGTTAAGCTTGAAAATAATCAAAGGATAGTGACATTTTGTCTCATGCGAGTTAGAATTGATGTGACGAAATTATTGAGATTGATAATTGATGTTTCCTTTCAAATTTATCACATGGAGAATGAAAAATGAGTTTTTGAAAATTGATTTATATTGGACTAATTTAATATTTAATTTTTAATCAATTTCTTTATATTAGATACTTTATATTAGCATTAATGATCATTTTTTTAAAACAACACAAATCCTCTATTTCTTAGCATCATATTTTGCTTAAATCATAAAATAAAACATAAAGCTAACCTTCTTTCTCTAGCTATTATATGTTTTATCAATAATTAAATACAAAATACCTATTTTTTCATAGCAAAAACAATGGCAAAATTAAGTCGATCGGTCGAAGATTTGCGCGCCCGGTTCATAGACCGGTCGATCGGATCACTTCGGCCGGTTGACCACCGGTCGAATAGCGCTTGTCATTTTCTCTCTCTCCCAGTAGCTGCTTGTGACCGGTCGAGGAATCAGGTCTCCCGGTCGAGGGTCGGTCGATACCCAATCGATAATCGGTCGAGTGCATTTTTTACACTTTCTCTCTCCCAGTGGCTGGTTGTTACCGGTCGCGTACCGGTCGATACCCAATCGTATACAGGTCGGAAGTATTTTTTACATTCTCTCTCTCCCAGTGGCTGTGTGTGACCGGTCGAGGATGGAGGCTTCCCGGTCGATAACCGGTCGAATGCCGGTCGAAAGAGTTTTTTACACACTCTCTCTCTCCCAGTGGCTGTGTGTTCTCGGTCGTGTGAACCCCCATGACCGGACGTGATTCGGTTGAAGACCGGTTGATGGTTTATTAACCTACCCGGTCGCAAACCGATCGATCTCCGGACGCGGCAACTGGTTTTTTTTTTATTTAATTTATTTTTTATGACATTATGTGATAGTGTGGTCCATGAGAGAAATTGTATGGGCATGCTTCATTTCATCATGTCCGTCCTTTCTCTTCGTCCTCTTTCTTTCCATCTTAATATTAACTATCACGGTGGAAATTAAAGACATGTGAGAGTGAGAGTGAGAATGAGAGAGATTCATGTAAACTGAAGTAGCAATGTGTGATCCATGCAATGATGAATCAAAGTACGACTCTTATTCCAACGCAATTTTGTATACTGTATACATTTCAAGTAGCAATCCCAATTTCATTTCTGAATGCTTATGAAGCCAAGGGTTGTTGAACGCTTAACTTGTTTGGTTTAAACATGAATCGTACTGTTGTTAACCTTAGCTGTGCATTCATCACTAACTTCTATATACAATACATTGAAAATAGTTTAGGTTTCACAAAATAATGTACAATCAATTGAAAATATCCTTGGCACAACCAATTGAATAGTGTCCCTTAATCCACGAGAAAGCGATGTCGATGTGCATTATGTGAGGAAAACAACAATCTCCCCAATATCTTCAATCTATACTTCTTAATCTTGCCCTGCATTCATTAATGTTTAAAAGACATATTAGGAAATGTTAAATATTTTGGCCATGGAATGCAACTTTGATATATTCATGGTATATTAAAATTGTGTACGGTCATACCACATCGATGGATTTGGAGAGGCCTCCATTTGACCAGTTGTCCATGAATTTCATAACAAATACTCCTCAGTCATTGCTAACACACAAAGTAATGGGTAATTATTTATTAGGCGTGACATGGCAACGATAATATACATAAATTGACTTGCAATAAAATTTAAATCTAGTCACGGACTGCAAAGTAAACACTAACTCATTTGGTTGACTTGGTACGTCTGGCATGAGAAATCGGAACATCTTCAAGTCTACATCCACCATTTGTTTCTTGTAGGCAACAAGCCATAGAACAACCTTGGCCTTAAATAAAGAATGTAGATGCATTCAAATTAACTTCCCATCTTAGGTACAATGGAAGCAAAAAATTTTACACAACTAACAACTACTTTACCAAATTTTGTTGTATCCCACTTATACAACTCCTTTTCCTTCCAGGTCGAGAATCCAAGAGCTGGATTCATTTGTTATGCAAGTGATAAATATAAAGCGTCCAATGGTTTTTGAGAAGGACCGGTAAGTAGACGTGCATGATGCCACTCAGAATGGATTACAACATATATTGGGTGAAGGAAATGACAAGTGTAGAAACCTCGAACAATGTATTTAAGCTGACCTCATTAACATTCTGATAGGAAACATCGAAGGGATACAAATATGGCTCAAAACGGCCAATTACTGCTTCCTGCGTCAAATGTTTTGCGTTGGAACGCATGACCATTTCTTACATATGATATGAAAAAAGTTTAAGCTTTAAAGGGTAAGGAAACTTGTTGACATGTTATAACAACAAAACATTGAATTGTAGTGTCCATCAAAGCCCTCCATTACCGCTATGTATGGCGAAAGAAAGAGTTTGGTCCTTGTTACATCATCGAATTGCAGCAATCTACAATACGCATCCACGACCTAAGAGAAGAAGTGATTAATATGTAAGCAATATTCAGAGACACTAATGACAAGATGGTACATGAATATTAAATTATAAATATTGCAAAGTAATAGAGAAATTGATATATTAACATGATTGCCAATCCAGCTGTCTCCTTGGAAAAAGGCGAGGTTGCCTCTGCTTAAACTCGTGTCATGCATTGCAACAAGTTCCTCGTTGTCAACAAATTCATCAATTTTAGGGTAATACCAAATATGTGGAGGTGAATACATTTGAAAGTGGAGTATTATATGTTATGTCAAACCTCGGGTCCAAGGCGCCATAAAAAACAATTGCAGCTGCTTCTTTGAGGTCCATCTTGATGGCAGACTGGCGGGTTTGTGGTTGCGCTATGAATGACGACAATAGATTGGGAGCCAACCGACGCACTCTTCATCGCCTACCACTCCTATCAGATGGAGCCACAACCATAGATTGCAAAGACAACTGTTCAAGGACGACTACTTCTTCATCGGCTGTTAGTTTGGAGTAACAACAGTTAATTTGTAATGCAGAGTAATATAATATGAGTTATTATGTACAAATTCATGTAGTAATGAATGTCCCCCATACTGTTACCAATATCTGATGGATGCCGAATTGGTGTGTTAGACATCTGCAGTGCCATGGGAAGCGATGTCATCTCCGCCATAGTCTGAATGTGGTTCGGGTTGCAGAAATTCATGGGCTGCATAGCTTGAGTCATTAGTGGCAACCGAGGGTCGGCTTCGTTGTCTTCGACCATCCAATGTATGCATCACACCACGCATGATGCCTAGTTGGTGTTGAATGCCCTTTTGATATTGATTTATTGCACGTTTTGCTGCATAGTATTGCTCAAGTAGTTCCTATGACATGTTAACGAATAGCTTGCACATAAATTACTATAAAAATATTGAAGAAAATATTTAGAACCAATGGTTTCAAACAATTGAGTCAGTAAACCTAATTGTAATGGCATTCAGACGAAGTTAATGCGTAAAGTAACAAATAGTATCTGTACATGACTACTTGTCGGGCCACTATTAGACTCCACATGTGTACGAGGCGGTGACGTACAGGGCGGTGACGAATAATCAAACCCCTATAATTGATTTCATGACGCAAATCAAGAACGTATAAACCTTCAAGGTATTCAATTTCGATGTCATCAAATTTCAGAACAAAATGAATGTAGAGTAAATCGCTACCTCGCCATGTCCGAAACTACCAAACTGACTTATCTCAGTAGCTAAGCGCTCCTTTATCAACTCATCTGACCATGCGGAGAGGAGGGGCACTGTCACGGGAACATGAACTGAAGGAATCTTGAATTTAATTACGTAGTAGAGCTGCACAATGGAAATAAACAAATGTGGATTCGTTACTTGATGGTAGTGATGTGAACAATGTAAAAGTGACCAAGTTATCAATGTAAAAGCAGGGCAATACCTGGAAGAAGAGGATGCAACCATGTACCCAAACATTGTTCCGTTGTTTAAATCGTCTAATACCCTCAACCAGCTAGTCAACAACAAATTGGCCCCAGTTGACATCGTTTCAAAAACCATTTTCATGGATGGTATGCCATAAGTTTCGGCATCCATCTATCCTTGACGTTGGCGCCAATATCGTCGCACATGCGTAGTAAAGGAAGCATTTATGGAACTCCTCCCCGACAGGTAAGTTAAGGAGTCTCTCCTCACAAGTGTTGAGTGTACCGAATGGATGCTTAGACGGGGTTGATGCAATTTGTAGAATCCGTCCGCTTGTCGGGAGGCCGAATACAAGGCCAACATTTGCAGCAGTCAAATCATAGCTTTTGTCGGATAATATGTCTATGCGTCTAAAGCCAACGTTAAAATGGTCGATCAGCCATAGACATATATTATGTCGTATCTCCTTGCAATTTAAGTTGAGAAAACCTCCAAACTGAAGGTCTCGAACAACTTCCAATATATCAACTGGCAGCCTGTTGCATAGTTTTAAGAATCTCGAAGATGAACAACGTGTGAACAATCTTGTGGGCTGCATTAAAAGTGAAGGACATAATTAGTATCTTAGAGATGCATTTTAGTAATCAACATAAAAATAACAAAGACAATATGAGTACATAAACGTGGTGCAAATGGAAATACAATTGAATGAACTAACAAACAAAATAATGTGGATGAATAATTTACAACTCGATGTTTATCTGATAATGAATATGTAAGACTCATAACAAGTAATTGTGTTAAGTAGGTTAAAATATCAAGTATCCAAAATAAGTAATGAAAAATAATAACGAAGAAATAATGCAATACCTCCGCAGTATTCTTCAATGATAATGCCATTGAAGAATGAATTTATTGCTGGAGGTTTGAACCTTAGAATAACCAGTGACTTCCAAAGGGTGCTATAGTAGTGATCGATGAGCTGGAGAGACTAATAATAAAGGGAAAGGTCATTTCACTATCGTACCATTAATCAATTGGATAAATTTCGTCAGGCTATACCATATTCAGATGTATAAGGTAAAAATAAATCAAATAAAAAAAAACCATTTGAGGAAAGCGCTAACAGTTTGGGTGCAAACATGTGAGTGAAGTACTATGCTACTGCCAATAGATCATATGAATTCTCAAGATAATAACTGCAATGCTTACAAAGTGTGAAACGAGTATATCTCATTCAAGACAAATGGAAAGACATTTTTTAGTAGGTGGAACTAGAAATGCTTGATAATGTAGACACACTGATGGAATTAAATAACAACTTTAAAGAAACCACATTCAAATTGCACTTTTAATTAAGTAGGTTAAGCAAAGCAACTATAAATCATGAAAATAACAAGATAGTGCATTGTGCCTATAACCAGCCCAATACATAGGAACAAAAAACAAGAATACCGTATCGTATACCCTACAATAAAATGTATGGGCTGATACAAAGTATGAGAATCGTACAAGCACAAACAAGCCACATGTCACGACAATGGATTATTACATTTAGAGCGATTGTGACCTATGCCATTGCATCGAGAGCAATGAATTGCTCTCTTATGAGTAAACTGTGACTCAATGCGTCTTTGGCAGGGTCTTCCTGGAGGACGTTTGACATGAAGGGGTTGGAGAGCAGAAAAGAAGTTGCTGGCGCAATCTTGCAAACTCCCATCCTCACAAACTTTCGGCATATTGTGTGTTGGTAATGGTTGAAACTGACCAGAGTAAATCAAATGTTGGGTGGAGACATTAAAACATGGGTTAATATAGTCATACACGTCATGTCTGAGTGTGCGGATGACAGCACATACGTGTGAACACGGCAAACTGGACATTTGCCATGTCATGCAAGTACACGTACGTTGATTGATATCGACAACCAAATAAACCTCCCCGGTAAACACCTTAAACGTCCCCCCCAAATATGGCAACACACTAATCGGACCAGACCTCATGATATTTGACATTAGCTTCTCTTCAGTTTTCGGTCCAACCACGCTCTTCCACTTTTCTGTACCACGCATATGGGTGTCCAACATGGCTACAAGCTTATCCATGTGCATTAACAATAACGTATAAATTGTTTGGTGACGCTCATCTCTTAACCACGCATTGAAGGACTCTGCAATGTTACTTGTCATTTTATCCCATCGTTTTTTTAGAAACTTTGACATTGCCCAATGTTTCGGATTGTTTTCCGCAACCCATTTACCGAGGTTGTCATTGAAGCGCACAAGTTTTTCAAATGCCTCGTTGTAGTCTATCTCCAACCTAGCATATGCAATGCTGTCTAGAAGTAACAAAACATCTTCTTTCCCTTTCTTTCCTCTAATGTTTTGCTTATTCAAGAAGCTAGAAAAGTTTTCATTAACATGTCGATAACAATATGCATGATTTCCTATCCCGAACAACTCGGAAACACTACGCAAGATTCCTTGATGTCTATCAGATATAATAACAACTTCTTTACCATATAAGACCCCCTTTAATTTCTCCAAAAACCAATACCAATCCTCATAATTTTCTGAACTAACCACACCAAGGGCAAGAGGGAACATTCCATCATCTGCATCATATGCAATGGCGGACAAAAGAGCTTCTTTGTATGGTCCGCTTAGATGGCAAGAATCAATAGCCAATACTGGTCGACACCCCTTAATGAACCCTTGAATTGAAAATGCATAGGCAATAAACAATTGCATGAAGTGACCTTCGTCGGAAGTGTACTCCGCAATTGTGTCGGGGTTGATTTCCCTTAGCCTATGGCATAACCAAGGGACAAACGTGTAGGACTCACGTGGAGCTCCATATATGCGCTCTTTTGCCTTCTCTTTAAGGTGCCATACTTGGTTATATGTCAATTGAACTCCATGATCACGTTCAAAATCCTTACAAATTTGACGGGGAAGATAGTCTGGAGTGGTTCTAAACACATCTTCAACAACAACCGCGCCTCTCTTTGAAGAAACCTTGACCTTAGATGAACACTCATCTTGAGCTATATGATTATGATTCACTTGGTAAGTATGAACTCGCAAGATGACATTTCCCTCGACAGCGTGAGCTGTTATCTTCCAAGGACAACCCTCAACCGAACACTTTACAGACATATACGTATGAGAATTTTTCTTGTACTTGTATTCAAACCTTCCACCTAATGGCATCTGGTAAATTGCGTTGCGAAACTCCTCTGCATTTTTAAATGTATGTCCCGACCCTAATATTGCCTCACGAAAATGAATCGATTCTAAAGGGGTGTACTCACTATCTGCACAACGCGACACAAAACCTCTTGATAGCATCATAGTATTAGGAATTGCATCTCATGATGCATTAGAGGAAGGAAACGACGCAGGTGGACCTCTGCATTTACATACATTAACATAATCAAACTATGTGATGCGTAAAAGTGATATTCACAATATTTTAAATAGACATTCATGTTAACGTCCATTACCCAATTGCCAATTTTGTATTCGGTATATTTACTTCAATGGCTTCCACACAGGGTAAGTCTACTAGGTATACATTTGCAAAGTCATCACTGTGGGAAACCACCTTATCCAAGTCATCCTCATCTTCTAAATCTTGGATGACTCTAGGGTTGAACTTGAGGGTGTAGTGCATCTTCATCGCATCAAACGAGATGTCGAATTTCTCTAAGATTTTTTTGGTGAATTCTTCAAATGGCATTCCTTTATATATGTGAATACCTTTGCTTCTTCCACCCACGTATTCCCATTGTCCATCATTTTTTTGGACAAGTTTGCCTCCCACAAAAATGTAACAATATATCATATTAGTTGCGTCCATCAACCTATACAAACATACCAGAAATTTCATATTATAGAACAATAAATTATGCATAGTATAGAAAATGGGGTTGATCTTCTTTCCCATGTCGCCTTTGGCTTTGAAGTTGACATTATTATTAGTCGCCATGTCCAGTATATAATAAATCATTTATACATATACTTTTCTTTTTGTTACTTCACTTATTATTTTTTTTTCACAAATTGGTTGACTCTTTCTCTGTTTTTGCATACTGTTATCACCCTCTGGATCCCAATGGGAACCTAACAGTTACTTTTGACACTCATAAATGTACATATGATGGCTATGTGGTTAGTGTTTTGAATCAATTCAATTGATTTGTTTCTTTATTTGCCACTTATATTCATGTTAACTACAGATTTCATGAAGTTGGAAATGATAATCTATCTACGCATACTAAGTAACCCACAATATCTCATACTATAGGGTCACCATAACTTGGGTTTTATCGAAGAAAGTTAACATACGAACTATCGTACTTAACTAGACTGCCACACGATGATGTCACTATAATGCTGAAAGATTTGATTTCAACCAACGGAGGAAAAATATGTCTGCACTAATGCAAGGGGAAAAAAATAGAAAAAATATAACCAGTAAATATAACCAATACGGAGGGCACCGCCGGTGGGGATGGATCAGGGCACAATATATGGCAAACTGAAATGACGAGATAAATTAGGGCAATGTATTTGGGCTGAAATCAAATGGTCCGAATAGGCTAAATGAAGCATAAAATGAAATTGATCAACCTACTAACCTCACCTATAAACTACTTCGCCACGGAGCCGAAATCTAGTTCTGATCGTCAACGGCAATGGATCGATAGAGATGAAAAACGAGACTGCCTACACCAACAATCAGAAGGCCAGGAAACACGAACTTGAGAGATCACGAGATTGAGACTGAGGATTAGGGCATTCTTTGGGCGAAAAAGGGGGACGAAGTCGAGAATGTGAAAACGACTCCAATTTGGGGAAAACAAAGGGAAATCCAACGTGGATTTTAGTTTTTTTTTTAAATCCCCAGCCAAGGGCATTTTTGGAATATTATAAATGGGATATCCTTCTTATCAATTTTGAGACTTTACTTGGGTCGTGGGCTTAATTTTGTCAGATATATGGACCATTTGTTAATTTTTGGGCCCAGCTAGGCCCAAAACACAATTCCCCCTATTATTTTTGCTCTCTAGCATCTACGAGACTACAACCAAATATCATTTGAGGACACACTTATAAATATTTCAGAATAATTTCCATGAACCAGTTTTTAAGAATAATTTTAACTACTTTCAAAATTTTGAATAAAAAGCTAAGCTTATTGGTTAACTATTCTCGAAAATAATTTTCTACTTTTAAAAAATAAAACATGATATCTTCAAAGAATACATACATATATATATATATATATATTTAAAGATTATTTTTCATAATAATTATATAAATATAAAATAAAAACAAGATGTTTTTAGCTAACATATTTTATATTTTTATTTGTTTTGTGAAAATTGTTTTAAAATATAAATATAAATAATAATTAAAAATAAAATTTATTTTTGAAACATAGAAAATAACATTAAATTATTATATGGATTTTTGTTTTATTGAAAATCAAAGGACACAACATATTTTATTTTCAAAAACTAATTTTTAAAACTGTTTTAAACATTATTTTATTCTCAAAACACTAAGGTCTGTTTTGTTCTGTTTTTAAAAACTGTTTTATGTTATTGAAAACAAAAAACACAAAAAACTTATTTATGAAAAGGGGTGTGTTTTTGTTTTTTGTGTTTTCTGTGTTCTCAAAAACCATTTTTTTGAGAATAATAAAAAAATGTTTTCATTGTTTTTTCACTATTCAAATAATAAATTGTTTTTCGTGTTTTTTTTTTTTTTTTTTTTTTGTGTGCTTTCTTAGTTGCTTTTTGTGTTTCCACAAAGGTTTAGTTCCACCCAACCACCACACCCCCACCCGCAAACCTTTTCTTCTTCATTAAATTATTCAAACTAATAGACTTAACAAAGTCATTGTTTAATAAAATTATAACTGGTATAAAAATTTCAAAATAGAATAATTTTTTTTTTTCATTTTAAATGAATTATGTTTATAAAATTTATTTATATATTTATAATATCAAATTAATGGAATAAAACACTTTATTAATTAAAAAAAAATAACTTTCAAACATGTTTTTTGTTTTATTTATTTTAAAAAAAATTTATTCACTCAACCAAATATGTTTTTTTTTAGAACAAAAACTGTTTTTAGAATTCAATTTCCAAACACAATTTGTTTTTTTTTTTTTTTTTCCTGAAAAAAAAAAAAAAAAAACTGTTCTTAAAAACTGTTCTAAAAAACTGTTTTTCAGAACAATCCTAAAAAAACAACAACCAAACAAGCCCTAATGTTCTTCATGTTTCCATGATTTTCTTTTTTGTTTTAAAAGTACAAATACTTCAAATTTGTGTTAAAAAATCACCATATCTTAAGGACAAATTCTCAACAAATTGTTCTCAATAAATACTCCTGCATCATGCCCTGGAACTTTTGGGTATAGAAGTGAATGAATGTTGATGTCACTTGATATCTCTCAAATGCTGCAAACCTTGCTGAATATTTCTTAGTATGTTCAGAATGTCGAAACTTTAAACTCTCAACTGAACTGGAAGAAAAATAAAAAGGCGAAAAAAGATATTTCTGCAATGGATCATCATTCTTCATATGAAAATTTAGACAGTCACTTGGAGCTGTTGACAAGAAGTTTCGACAGAATAAGAATTTTGCCATTATGCCGTTGTATAAATCAGCCAATAAATATAGCAAGCCCCGAACTAATCATAGGTAATAATCTCTAATGCTCAACCATACAATGCCCGCCATGGCTCCCCGACATCCTTTGAGGTCATTGTTGGATTCCACTTGATCCTTTCTCTCAGAAAGCACAGCCCGGATGTGCTAGCTAAAAGCTCTCCTACCTTGTGTAGCATCTGGGGAAGAAACCACCAAGAATTAGATGCTGATCAAATATCTAAGTGACTGCCAAAACTTTAACCAACTGGAGGAAAAAAATGACTGAAATTATGTTCATTTGGACATAAAAACTTTTGCAATTCTTGGACCATCGCCCACCGCTGCAAAATAAAGGGGAAAGAAAAGGAAAAGGAAAAGTAGAGAGAAAAACAGGAAAAAAAAACTGGCATTCCAATGTTCTAACCTTGTAAACAAGACAAATGAAATGGGTAACAAAATTTGCCCACCAAAAACAATAAGGACAGTTGGCCTTTGGCTAGAATGCTAACTTCCCATACAAACCAATTACATTAGGACTAGTGATGTAAAGATTAGCCAAGCTAGCTAGGTTTCTAGCTTGATCAAAGCTTCCTTACAGGAATTTTTCACTATATATATTTTAGGTGATCTTACTGCTCTATTATGAGTGACCTGGAAGCTTGTAGGACCGGTGATCTACTATTGTCTATGATAAACAGACATGGGATGTGGCTGTTAGATGTAGGTGGCAGCTAAGTCCAACACCAATTGTAGGACATAGACAGTTGAATTATGTCCAATTTTCTTCTATTCCGGGGCCAATATGAAGGACCTATGTGACATTTGTTATCCATAGCCATAAAGAAAGTACCAAATAAAATTGTGATAGAAAAAAAATGTTTCTCTTTTTCACTGTAAACATCTGTGTTAAGTTAGATGAACATTTCTAACACATTCCACAAACACACTCATTTGCATGCAAATCCCAAATTTTGAGGGGAACATGTATCATGAATTGATATGCAACCATCATTGAAAAGAACTTCAAACCAGACTTGAACAATTTTGACTTGTCCCAAAAAGAAGAAAAAAAAAATAGAAATAACTTGGTCTTCATTGTAATGGAATGTTCATAACTTCAAAAAGGACAATGGTGAGGAGCAAACATTTTTCTTAAGGACAAAAAATAGGCACAAACATGTACTAACTCTAAATTAATCATAAGAAATTTATTTTTAACTGATAATCTGCCAAATTTTCAAATCCAGAAACAGGCAAATTTGGTTAGAAATGTTTTTCTGTATGTTGTTGAAGCCTTCGATTAGAAGTTACAGTGAAACATGGATTTGAAAGCTTGAAAAGAATGAATCATGAATGAAATAGCATGACCTAAAATTAACAGATGGCAGTGACCTTAAAAATATGCATGGTTAATTTGACATGGCCCAACAGCAATATACAAACGAATAAGCACACACAGGCTGCTACCTTTCTCCATCTATTTCATTGTGAAAATTCCTACACTAAAATATGTTACCATATCATGGGGCTTCTGCATTTTAGTTCATTGATTTGCACATGTGTTGGGGCAATCGTAACTAGCATATTTGAGTTCGAAGAAATCAATAAAATAACAAGTACCTCAAGTTCTTCCCCTGTTCCATTCTGCCCAATGAGAACAAAAGCTGGCAGCTTCAATACTCGGGCCAACTGAATAAAGATGGCTAACGGTTCATGGTGAATCTGCAAAAGCGACGGTGGCTTCTCGGTTCTGGTAGCCAATGCCTGAGTTGTTTCTGTTTCAGGGCCTATTTGCATACCATAAAGTGCATTTTTATGGTTAGGTGCTGAATTTTTAATTTCCCACTTGAGTTTTGATGATGGCACTAAAAAGGTGGGCAATGGTGATGATTGTTCTCCCGTTATTGATGCCAGAACTTCATTGACGGCACAGGCCAAAATTGGTGGTTCATAATTTTGCAGAAGCACCATAGACAGCTGAAAGAAAATATCAAACATGATGTAAAGACACAAACTTTGGAAAGAAAACCGTAAGTTTGAAACAAATGTTTCATACCCGCATCACTAATCCAACTTTCCTATAATTTTAAGCGGATAGAATTCGAACTTCAAAGGATTTGGGCCCATAATACATATCATGCTCTAACACCCCCTCACGAGCACCCCCATACCCACCATGAGCCCTTAATGTATATGGTGGTCTAACACTCCTTAATGTATATAGTGGTCTAACACTCCCTCAAGTGCGGCTCCATAACAAATCGCATTTTATGTGATGACCTGTTGTGAAATCAGATGACTCAGACAAACAGAATGTGCAGTTAAGCTCTTATGATTTAGGCTATAATGTATATCGTGTTCTGAATAATAGATTGAGAAATTGGGATTAATGGGATATCCCCTCCATTTGGAAATGACAAACAATGGAAAACTAACAATACTAAATTCTATGAATCCCACCAATTGTAATTGAATCACAAATTATAACCTTGCTAACTTTCAAATTGAAACACACAAAAAAAGAAGAGAAAGAAAATCTAACAAAACCTGAAGCTGTGGGCCATACTTGGGAAATGATGTGAAGAAAGGTACCTGATAAGAGCCCTTATCATCGACAAAGTGAAGAAGGGTGCCAGAGGCATTGCGATCTCGGATTCCATAGCGCTCCAGTGATAGGTGGAAGGCGTCTTCTCTGGAGATAGAAGAGAGAGATAACAGTAATTAAGGAGAAAAGAAGAGGTGAGTAAAAAAGCAAAGAAGACGAAGAAGGAGAGATTAATATTACAGAGTGGTGAGAGAGGAGTTAGGGTTAGGGCGGAGAGCATCAAAGAAGGGTTGGCAGTCGTTGAAGAGGAACACTATCTTTGGAGCTACCTTCATCGTCCTTTCTTCTTCCTCTTCTTCTTCCAATCAAAGTAGAACTATGACTTACAGATTTCAGACACCTGAGTCCGTTATAGCCTCTTTAATTCTATGAACCCAGTTTGGGTTAGGTATAATTTCGTTCGCCTCCGATTATGGTTAAATACGCGATTTAGGGATTTTTGATAAAAGCACGAAAGTTTTAAAAAATAATTTCTAAATTATTGTTCTCTTCGATTTATGACATTTTTAAAGAAATTATATATATATAAAAAAAGGAAAATTCTACAATACCTCCTTCGTACCATGCCTCCATTTGTCTTCCCGAGACATAATTTCTAAAATCCCAATTTTTAGAAATCAAAAATCATTTCTCAATAAATTAAGAAATGATAAATAATATACTAAATCAATTACTAAAAAATATATATGATAAAATTAATTAATTTTATTTACTAAATTTAATATATAAATAATATACTAAATTTAATACAAGATAAATAATATTTATCTTTTTTTTTTTCACTTTAGAATTAAAAAAATATTATCAATTTTATGTTAAAATTGGGTTTAAAAAATTATTAATTTATTAAATAAAAAAGAAAAAACAAAAAATGAGAAATTCTCTTCAAGACCAATTTTCACAAAAAAAAACCTTCAAAAACCCATTTTCTATTCTCTATTATATTTATATAATAATACAATTATTATAAATATATATTATAAAATTAATTAATATTATTTATTAAATTTAATATATAATATTTTAGTTTGGAACTCATACGCATAAAACACTTTTGAAAACTTATTATTGTAAAATTTCTACACACTTACTATTGATATCAGTGCTTTAACACATTCCTTATATTTTTAAATATTTTTCATAATATTTTAAAATTACTTAATCCTTATACCTAATAGAAAAAATAATTAAAATAAGTTTAAAGTACTTAAAAATGATATAATAATTTTACATTTATGTCTTGTTTTCTTAATTTTTTCCTTCAAAATTGTTTTCATTGTATCTTTTATTTGACAACCTCATAAGATTATATTTCCCCCCAAAAAAACTATTTTTAATTATATATAATTTCTTTTTTCATATTTTATATTCTAAAATCAAATACTGTAAAGTGTAAACAATATATTTTTTTCTTAGGACAAAAACTATTTGGAGTTTAATTTTGTTTGAGATTGAGAGTTCAAGTCAAACAATTGGTGGATAAAAAGAAAGTGATGTTGGCTTGTAAAAAGTTAAAAACAATTTTAAAGCTTAATATATATATAAAATTAAAATTCCAATAAAAATATTTTTAGTTCGAAACGGGATTTTATTTAATTATTATTTTAAAAAATATTAAAATTATTCTCAGTTTTAATAAATAAATTTTCAAGATAGAGTTTGAAAACAATAACCATTGTTGACTTTTACTCCTTTTAATAGGTAGACGGACATTAAGCCACGTCCAAACAGATACTAATTTTACTATGCGAAAAATTATAGTTCCATCTAGATGTTTGTCTTTTTTCTTTTTCTTTTTTTTTTAAAAGATTTTTTTCTTTATATATGATTTGTTTACATAAACATTTAATGTATAGATTATAATTAATCTCATATATTTATATCTAGATTTTATTAAATTTAATTTTAATATTCTTACCATTGTCTAGTTAATTTTATTATTATTTTTATTAAATTTAATTTTAATATTCTTACAATTGTCTCGTTAATTTAATTTTATTTTTATTAAATTTAATTTTAATATTCTTACCTTTGTCTCGTTAATTTTGTGGTATTAAATTTATTTATTTGTTTATTTATTATTTTAAAAAATAACAGTGAAATTAAAAAGACAACAATTCAGTCCATTTTCAATCTCTGTTAATGCGCCTAAGTGAGGGCTGAAGCCATCAGATCTCCTCTCACGGCTGATTCTCAGTGAGCTCCCAGCACTGGCGCGAGAGAAAGCGAGGGAAAGTGAGAGAAAATATGCAGAAGACGGCGCAAGCATGGTTCATGGGAGGTCCCAGCAGCAGCAGCGGTAGGGAGAAATCCCCGGCATCTTTGCTGGCGGATTGGAACGCTTACGCAGCTTCCCAAGATCCTGATTCCTCCGCTTTGGGATTCGATCTCGAAGCTGCCGTCAGAACCGCCAACGACAAAGTCTCCGGCTCCTTCAACGTGTAAACCTTTCATGCTCTCTGGATTCTACACTCTTTCTATTTTCGATTTGAATTGGTTTCGTATGTATTTGTTGTTCTGGAATTGGTATGATTGAAAATTGAAATCATGAATAGGGTTTGTAATTATGTCCAATTTGAGGTTGGCCGCCAGAGGCTCATTACTTTTTGCATGGATCTGCCGGGCACCGTTGAGTATATGAATACCTTTTTGTTTCAGTGTTCTGCGTAATTATTCTATATTAGGCTGATTTCTGAACTGGGTATGAATTGGAATACCATTGAGTTGTGGGGTTTTGGTGTTATCGTTTTGTTGCTGATTACAGTATATGGATGCTTGGTTTTAGGGTCTCAAAGGGTGTTAGGGATATACCAGGGAGCTTTCAATCTGCTACTACCAATGTCCCTTCCGGAAAATCTCTTATGTACTTCTCCTTGCTTCTTGCTACTGGGATTTTCTTTGTCTTTATTGCCTTTGCTATGTTCCTTCCGGTCATGGTGCTGATGCCTCAGAAGTTTGCTATCTGCTTTACAATTGGGTGTGTACTCATTATTGGTTCTTTCTTCGCACTCAAGGGTCCGAAGAATCAGCTTGCTCACATGTTCTCGAGAGAGGTAATTAGGCTATTTGCATTTCTTCTTTCTTGATAACTATTGTGGTTTTTCGGAGCTTCTTGATGATTGATGATCAACTTAATAGCAATTTTACTTATTTTATACTTTAAAATCCTTTTGCTTAACTCTTTTGTTGCTCCTTCTCTTTTTTCCTTTTTCTTTTTTTCCTCAGAGGCTTCCATTTACATTGGGGTTCATTGGCAGCATGGTGGGTACTATTTATGTTTCCATGGTGCTTCACAGTTATGTTTTTTCCGTGCTCTTCTCTGTGCTACAGGTATATTGAATCCTCTTTTTTCTTGTATTTTTTTTCTGTTTATATGCTGACTAGGTAAGATTCATAGAAAGAAAAATTCTTTTGTGTGTAATTTGTGGTCCTGGTCTAGAGCATCTATAGTATGAGATCTACTTCCGTTGTTAGCTTTATTGATTAGATAGGTTCAAAGTGAGGGCAGATGATGTTTTTTGTTTTTCTCCCTCTCCCTTTTGGGTGAGCCGTTAGGCAGCTGGCGTATACTTTCTGTATACTTTGGGACACTGTTTTGGCGCCTCCTTTTTTATATATATTCGCTGATCTTACCTATCAAAAAAACTTTCCTTCAAATTTTCTTGGAACCAAACATAGCCTTACACTTTGCATGTTCTTTTGCCTTTTGTTCTGCATGTCATTTGTAATCACCATTTAGGTTGCTTGAGGCACTGCAGGTCTGTGGAGAGTTAGATTCTTGGCATGCCTTCTGAATACTCATTCTCTCGTGTGAGCACTAGTATTATTGATACCTTGTCAAAGACATATCCCATGTATTTCCAAAGAAAGGAAAAGTGAAAAGCTTTCTTTGTTGTTTTTAAAAAAAAATTGCAAGAAGTTGTCTTCTCGCTCAAAGGCTTAAACATTGATCTCATATCATGATCTCTTCTGTGATGATACAAGGAATTCTTTCTCTTTCCTGATTTTATTTTGACTTGATTTAGTGGAACTTAATCCCCTCTTAATGTTGGTAGGTCCTTGCGCTCTCTTATTATGCTATTTCATACTTCCCTGGAGGATCTGCTGGAATGAAGTTTCTGTCTTCAACTCTGACCTCTTTGATATTGAAATGTTTTGGAAGGTGACAGTGGTATCAGTTTTTCTTCATTTTTTTTTCATTTTACTAATTATTCTCATATATTTCTGCTTGAAATGTCCCCAAAGACACTGTTTAGTATCATCCAGAATTATGCTAAATTTTATAGAAATTTTACTTTTGTCTGTTCACCTTATCTTGAGAGAACCATGAGTATTCATCTTTGATCCTGCAATGTTCACATAGAAAATGATTTATATGTAGTTCCTATGATTTTGCCTCTTCTTTATTTTTCTGCTAAAGTAACACTAGGGAAAATAAGGCAGCAGACCATTTGAAACTAATGGAAAAACACAGTTTTGATTGCATGCCCTGGTGCTTCGGTCTTAGTATGTGTGGTCTGTGGGAGGTAGGGTGGTGTCCCCTGAGGAGAAAGGGAAGGGGCTTGGTTGTGCATAAATCTGTTGGTAGTACTCAACTCGACAATAACCTAATCTCGAACAACTTCCCTCAAGGCTACACATCCAAGAAGCCCATATGATGCCCCCTCCCTCTGATTCATACAAATAGTGTTTTTCCCTCTTACCCCCATCATCACCCTTCCCCCACCCAACCACAAAATAAAAAGGGAGATTAGGTAGGTAACTAATTAAAAAGCATGGCCAAAGCGGCTAATATCTAAAGAAACCGTCAACATGCTAGTTATACCAAAAGAAGATAAAATGAAACGAAAATAAAAGCACAATCATCACCCTCTATCATGGGAGCCTCCACGCTATCAACCTGCATACAACATAATGAAAGAAGAAACTGGAAGAAACCCTCTAAGACAAAGCCATCCGATGAATATTAAGCAGTTATGCACACGTAGTTTAGAATCTTAGACACTTGTATGGTATTGAATATCCAATCTCAGCGTTTAGGTTATTATGTCAATTACATCCACACGGGTGAAATTAAACCTAATGAAACTGACTTGATTGCCTTGCTCCTGCAGCATGATCATTTCACCCAAATACCCCCCCATGACAGTGTCTGTTCAAATCTCTGCCTTTGCTAGCCATTATCAATGAGGCTCATGTCTCAGTCAATCTTCCAGGCATAAAGTAAAAGGCTGAATTCTGGTGCTGCAGCTCGGGCGTTGTAATACCTGCTGCTCCCTGTGCTGGTGTCACTGTCACCTCCACGGCTGCTGTCCCCATCTCTGTCACTGTCTGCTTCTGGGGCACCTGGTTTGAAAATGAACAAGCCATGACCTGTGCCAGGGTTACTAAACAACCAGTCATGCACATCCCAGAAAACCTGCACCTGCAGTTTATCAACTAACACAGTTTGATTCCCTCTGAACTTCCACTGCAAGTTCTTAACGTGGATCAACACAATCCCATCTATGCTAATCCACATTTCAGGATCTCTAGGCCCTGATGTCGAGCTCTCCACGACAATGTCGTGTTCCTTTTTCTTCTCTTCAAACTTGGCTCTGGTGGAGAAACATTTCTTTGCAAATACGTTCTCCTTTTTGTAAAACTGTATAGCATCAACAAGTGCTGGTCTCGATTTCGTCCTCTTATAAGCCTTTTTCTTGTGATCCCCCAACAACAACACCACCTCTTCATCTGAAACTAGGGCAACGTAGTAGTCTGCAGACGGCTCAGGGCCACCTGAAAACTTGGCAGACCTGAGATCCCAGAACACGTCCACTGGGTTTCCATCAAACTCAAAGGACTTGTACCCCTTTTTGCTCCAAAAGTGCCATGGCTTGAGGTCAATCTTGCATGTGTGATGAATTTCACCATCTAGGCTATCAACTGTTATACTGAGGGAATGGTTCATGATGTTCTTGCACCACAAGATGGTTACATTTCGCCAGAAACCAGCAATATTTGTCTGATAAGCGCAGGTAACGGTGCTCTGAGCGGTCTTATATGTGACAGGTTCGTCGGTTACTCTCTCCGCTGGAGGAGCCGATGTTTGAATGCTAAATGATTGCGCTCTCCCACCATTACGAATATTGTTGGACATTGTTCCCGTTTCTCCTCTTTTATTCTATACGTAATAAACACAAGGTGACAGAACCAAACACAATGCTATAATCTCATTTGATCTGTTGAATGCCCAAGCGTGGCACCTCCATGAATGCCCATTCTTCATTGATCATGAGATGAAAATAGAATCAGAGTTACCCTGACTTGACCCAGAAACAGGAATCTGGTGATATTTCTCATCAGGGAAAACTCAGCTGCATGGGGAGGATGATGGATGATATGACAAGAAAAATAATTGGACTTGCA
This sequence comes from Vitis riparia, assembly GCF_004353265.1. NCBI lineage: Eukaryota > Viridiplantae > Streptophyta > Magnoliopsida > Vitales > Vitaceae > Vitis > Vitis riparia. The sequence continues at coordinate 14,053,760 of NC_048442.1, read as the reverse complement.
GGAGAAAATGGAAATCAGAGAGGAGGGATTGGGAGAGGGGAAAGAGATAGAAAATGTGTTTATGGAGGAAAACACTCCAACTCAATCCAGTGGCTGTGGGCTGTCCGAAACGGTTGGGTTTGCAGCAAAGAAAGCGTCCTCTCATCACACCTTTTTACTATATACAGTTAGTATGGTTAGGGATGGTTTCTTTATTTTTGTTTTTCTTAATTATTCATTTATTTAATGGGTTAATTATTTTCACCAAATTACTAAAACCAATTTTTGAAAATATAATGCAAGTTAAATATAAAAAAAATGTTGTCAATTAATTTGATTCAACTAAATTGTTAGTTCATTAAATTTACAAGAAATTATTCTAAGTAAAAAATAATATGGCTACAAATATAATTAAACCTAATTTCATTTCAAACCACCATGCATTTTTATGGATGGAAGTCAAAAAGGAAAATTTTCCAATGCAGATTAATGATTTTTTTTTGTTCTGCATTAAATGAAATCATGATCATACTTCCACTTACAAAAATAAAAAAAATATCAAAATCTTTAAGGCTTTTTCTATATTCGGTTTAGAAAATTTGAGGGAAAATGTAAGAAAAAGTAGAAGAAAGTAAAAAGTGAAGAAAAATAAAAAATAGAATAAAAGCCTATAATTTTTTTTTTGTTACTTCAAACTTATTTTATTTATTTTAACTCATCAATATAAAGATTAAATAATTTAAAAATACATAAATTTTAATTAATTTTAATTATATTTGATTTTCTTTTATATTTTTCATAGGACAACCAAACATAAATAAATAATTTTTCTTTATATTTTTTTTCTTTTCTTAGTATTTTCCGAGACCAAACATAACTAGAAAACAGTTTTTCATAAAAAACTCAGCCAACATGCTTCATCAGAAAACTTTTACAGGAAACAAGATAATAAAACAATTTTTTATGTTCAAGTTCTCCAAGGTTAATAAGTTAGCATACATTATGGATAGATGGGAGGGCGTGTCACACTGTCTTCCCTTGCAAGTATTGATTCTTTTGTTCCATTTCAAAGTTCAATGTTAAATTTCCTTTCAGAACTCTCAACCAATCTAACACTTTCCTACAACATGTACAATCGATACAAGGAAACAACTCCATTTAACAGCCAGTGCTTACAGACCTTTCAACATATCCTAAAAAATTCATCTTCTTGTTCATACTCCATGTTTATACTATATCCCCAATGCCATGTGCCTCATGCTCTGAGTTTTCTCCTGATGACCTTGAATCTTTACCATGCCCACAGTCACTTGGCCCCTCGTTGCCATGTCCTCGTTCTGAGTTTGAGCTATTCACGACCTGATTTGCCAGAACACCACTCTGTACTGCCTCCATATACAGCATCTTCACCAAACCAGTAAAGCGGCGTCTGAAGGTTGGTATCCTGGATAAGGAAGTTACAATTCCCTGCAATCTGTCATGAAGGAAGATGTCTTAACCTTGTTGTGACTCACCAAGAATTGGATTAGTGAGGTAGTATCATGATTTGTAACTTAAAACAAAATATGAAGCAATCTACCTCCTGATTATAGCTTGCAACTGTGCTCGTCTGACATTGTCTTTTGATGGAAACCCAGCATCATCCCACTCCTCTGGTTTTTCATTTTTGTAATCCATAACCAGCCTCTTCAGGCAGCCTTCTTCATTTTCATCTAGTTGGAGTCCCTTTATTTGCTCCTTCATAATCAGAAGTGGTCCAATGAACCACTCTAATACCTTGTCCCTTGGCCAGTTATTCTTTGTTAACTCTATTTCATCAGCTGGAATATTTGATTAGACAACCATAATTAGAAATTGTTTCTTCTAATGTATAGAGAGTAAGAACAAAAGGTGAGTTGAAGAAGAGACATACAGATCATCAAGCCAGATGAGTTAGACTTTGCAGATGCAAGCAGACACTGAAAAATGGACCAGGCAGGTAGTTTGACACTCAACTTCTTACAATTTCCCTTTACAATGCATTCTCCAATGTCGTTGACATCTATTAGACCTTCGCGAAGAAGCATCCGGCTATTCTCCTCACAAGATTTAAACAGCCAATCCCATACCTGTAATGGGTTTTAGAGTTAACACTTTGCAAAACAGATATTAACTTGAAGTTGTAATAATCTTGAGAGTCCTTACTTGCATTGGTTTGTATTGTTGGATCGTGAACTTCAATGTTTTTGATCGTTCTAAAAGCAGCTTCGAATTGTATGAGTCTTCGCTTTCATTCTTCCTATCATTCCTATCGCCATCAGGAGGGTTCATGTTCCTCCGGTAATTGGGCCTGGCTGTCAGAAGGAGTCTCAGAATAAAAATTAATCAACAAAAATGACAAATTTGAGGCTGCCCACCCCCCTCCCAACACTCCTCAACACAAGAAGCAAGAACTAGAGTGCCATATGGTACCTGGGAAGGCAGGATCCTTCTCTCAAGTAAAGTAAGTCATTCACATATTCTTCAAACAGTGAAACCACTGAAACAATGTATGCAAGTCCCAGCCAAAGGGAGTCTTCCTGGGAATATATGAATCCAAGTTCAGATAAAACCTAAAACCAATAAAACAAGAACCGTCCAACACCTTCCAAGATCATAAGCTGAACTTGGCAGTAACATGATGGGGATGAGAAATTATGAGACCTGATGGACAATAACTCCGGCGTAGAAGCCCAGGACGAGGCTGGAGATGATAGCACTTATCACAGCCACAACCACAGCTATAGGCCACAAAATGATGGCAAGACCAGCAAAAGGGACACACACCGTCTCCAAGAATGGTCCTTCTCTTCCAATCAAGTCCTCTAATAGTCTTTTCCATCCTTTGAGCAGCATGTAAGGACTTTTCCACAACGCAACAATGGTGATCAAAAGCACATCAAGTGGCACTCCAAGAACGATCACCAACAAACAGCTTGGCAGCTTTGATAACCTAAGAAACAAAATGGGGTTCCTCTGAATTAAAAATAAAATAAAATTGCCTCCCACAAGTCACAGAGAATCGAAATGAAAAATACCCTACTTTATATCCACGGGCTTCTCATTTGGTGGAACGTGCTCCCTCAGTTCATCCATGTAAGAGAAGTAAGAGTGAAAGCAGAAGTCCGTGAAATCCCGCACCACTGTACAGCTTCCGTTGATAGTGGACCAACAACCATCCTGATAATTATGCAAAATTCATATATGACACCCATATGAACCACTGAGACCAAATCATGCCTAAGTTTCAACAAACAGTTAACTCATGTATCACTTGCTAATCCAGTTATACACAATTCTGCAAGAAAACTACTTTCTAGAAACAGAGGCAGAGGAGAAAGGGGAACTCACTATAAAGCAAAAGAAGAATTTGTCAGCAGTAGTCTCTCCAACAGCCTCAAAAGTAGCAACAAGGGGGGCAAAAAAGCCATACCCAAGTCCACCCAAAAGGCTTCCAACAATGGCAAGGATCGGCCAAAGAAGCAGAGGCAGTGGCAATGATATCAGCGCCAAAACCTTCACAACCAGACCAAGCCTCTTGGTCCTGAAATAAAAGAAACCCACAAACATAGAAAAGGAAGACATAAAAACAACTTGAGAAAGAAGAGAATACACAACAATGTAGGAGGGAAAAGGGAAAAATAGAATACTTTGTAACACAGTAGTAAGTCCAGAGAAAATGGGCAGGCCAAAGCCCAATTATAACTGCTGAATTTCCAAACACAATAATTCCCACAACCAGTGGGGCTATGAGTGACCCTGCACAACAAAACACCCATTAACAAAACCCCATCCTTATATACCCATTGATACTTTGTATGATTTGTGATGTATCTGATAGATGGGTTTTTTGGTTTGTTAGTTATGTGAGGAATTTAGGATGAATGTAATGAGAAGAGAGATGACTCAGATGCGATGAGATGATACCTTTAAGGAGGCCAAGCGTTAACAGGAGGAAGAAGAAGGGAAGGAAGGAGAGAAAGCTCCATAGCATGGCAAGAAACCCAATTGGAACCTCCATCAGTGGTTGATTTTAGCTTCTCGAGTTCGTTTGGAGAGCTCATAAACACAAACTCCCAACTTTAGAAGAAGAAAAACGGAAAAAAACCAGTGATCAAACCCCTTTATCAAAGAAGATGGAAGCTGGGGATACGTGGCGGGAGAAGGGTTGTACGGTTTGACACGTGGCACATACTCTCTGTTCACGCCGTTGGGCGGGGAAAAAAAGGTAACAACCGCTCACGGAAAACAACCCTTTTCTCCACCACCCCATTCTTTTTATTTAATTTTTTTAATTAATTAATTAATTTTAAAAACTATATTTTTAATATATGTCACCCGAAGTAAATTTCTAATTTTTTTGTTTCCATTTTTATTTTTTTTTTGTTAGTGCTGTTCAAAGAATATATATATATATATATATATATATATATATATATATATATTTACTTTTTACTTTAGGAAGTGAAGATATGAAACGTCTTTCTATTCTTAATTTTTCAAACAATTTTAAAATAATAAATTAACATTAATGAATTTATGATATTTTATATTTAAATATAAAATATGTGTATCCCTTTGAATCCTTGACGTTTGGTTTGTCTTTTTGGGGAACACGAACTCCATAGTCTCACAAACTTAATGGGCTCCTTTCCCATTAATCCTTCACACCTGCTATTTTTCCTACATCCCACAAACACAGTTGGAGAGGGAGATATGAAGACAATGAACAAGAAAGAGAGATCGACACAGCACTACAACAGCTCTCAGAAGATACTGTTTGTGGGCGAAGACGACTTTTCATTCTTAGCTTGTTTAGCTAGACAGTTTGGTTCTGCTGTTAACATGGTTGCCACTTCACTCGACCCTGAAGGTGTTCTTCATTCTACATGAAACTCTGTTTACATCCATTAATCCCCTTACTACTCTCTATATTTTGTGTTCCATATATACTGGCCTAAAGGATTATCAGTTAAGCATATTGGTTAGCTTGTGATTGATGCCATCTAATTTGTTGAGGCCTCGCGTTCCTGGCGATCTACGTAGTTGCCAAATGGATGAACACACGATCTCAACCAACACATGTTCTTGACTCAACCGTTCCTGCAAAAGGCATCCGGACAAGGTGTCCGGACACACCCTCCGATGGTTTTGTTAGCCATGGAAAGAGAGATAAATCAGTTGGCTTTTTAATAGGTATTGCGAGCCTACCTTCCTCTTTGTGCGAAGGTTCATATATATAGCATCAGAAGTTCTTTCTCTCCTCCATAAATGATGGAAGACTTTTTGGTTTACCATGATGCCACTAGGTGGTGGTAGAGACATCCTTACCCTACGGGCGGCTGTCAGAGATCGTGGGAAGTGACTTGCCGTCACTTCTGTCTTTTCACTCTGCAGGCGTCGGGATATGAATTGTGACAGGATGTCAGAATGACGTAGTAAGGCATGCTTACTTTGGTCAATGATCCGGACAAACATATCCGGATAGAATATGAAAGGTCGCCGGATGAGAAATGGCGGCGGTCCGGATGTGATGCTTTGCAAGTGCCGTGTGCTTTTATTTCAGGGAGTCCGGATAGGAGAAGCGCGCCACGTGTCCTCTTGGGGGAATCCAGATGGAACTGTGTGCCACGTGTCGTTAGGGGGAGGGGTCCCTACAATGCCCCCTTTTAACTTGCCTATTTTGCCCGGGCAGAATGGGCGGGTTAAAAAATGATTGCTTTTTTGAAAACTGATGCGACTGTTTGGGCTTATTGGGCCATGTGGCGAGCGAGGGCGAAGAGTCAGAAGAGCATTTATGATGAGCCGTTGTTTCTGGGTATTCCTAGGCAGCATGTCGTTTCAATGATAGCGTAGCTGTGCGTTTGGGATACCAAGGGACTGTCTCCCTATAAATAGCAGACTGTGCCTTCCTCTTGCATTTTTCCTACTGCGTTTTCTTTGTCATTGCTTCTTCTATCTTTTGCGTATCTTCGTTTTTCGAGTGAAGCTCTAGGGTTTTCTGCCGGCGATATTCGTGTTTTACGACGGTGACTGCTTTTGCGGTTGTCAACCCTTTTTCCCTGCTTTACACTCGGTACGTGCGCTATTTTTGCTGTTGCTTTGTTTTGTGTTTGCTTTGTGGTTTGTTGTTGGCTTGCTTTGGGCAAGTTGCTTGCGACGGAGTGTTGCTGTTGGTTTCCATGTCTTTTTCCGGGGGGGATTTTTGTCTGTGTTTTGACTGTTTGGTATTTCTTTCATGCAGATTCTATTTTCAGCCCTAGGCTAAAAAATGTCTATAACCAAGGAAGTTACTTCACCTCGTTCGCCCGACGATGCTCATGCCGAGAAATCCGTGGATAAGCTGAGTGTGCAGGAGTTTCGCGAAAGGTTCTTCATCCCAAATAGCGTGCTCGTGGAGTTTTTGGATGGAGAAGCCATATCGACTGATAAAGCAGAAGACCATGCTATCGTGTTTACCAAGAAGCAGTTTAATGCTGGGCTCCGGTTCCCCCTGCCGTCTCTATTTAAGGAATTCCTTCATTTTACTCAGATTCCACCAGCCTACATCCACCCCAATATAGTCCGGGTGCTGATGGGATGCAGCATTCTGCGCATGCTTTTCAACTTAGAGCTCTCGTTGCTGGAGGTTCTTTTTGTCTATTCCCTTAAGAAAGGTAAAAATGATATTTTTAGCATGGTTGCCCATCTGTCTTCCCTTCAACTGGTGACTGAGCTGTCGGATTCGACGAAGGGGGGGGGGGGGGGGGGGGGGGGGGGGGGGGGGGGCAAAGGGACATGTGCTGGTCCGGGGTGCCTGGGCGGGGCTACTGGAGCACCCGGAGAGGCCATTTTCCCCCAACCATTCGTTGGTGCTTCCGGGAAAGACAGCTTGCGGGTTTTGCCCGACATTCGTTCTGTTGTTCTTCTTGCTGGGGTTTACCAGATGGCTTAATGCCTTTGTTTGTTGATAATGCAAGTCCGGACAAGAGGGGTCGCGTAGTTGAGTGGGTAGAAAAAGCGTCATTCGCTCGTCTGAACAAGTTATTTGATATTACTGCCACTGAGAGACATCATGAGACGTTGCTTACTACGCGGAACCTGCTGTCCATTGTCCGGGAGCCCCAACCATACATTGTCAATATTCTCCCCAGGAAGCAGCCAAAAAAGTTAGTGCCTGGGGAGCACTATATTTTAAAAGACCTTCCATTTTATGCGGAGATGCGGAAGACAGACGCCCGGAAACGCAAAACCCGTCTCAATAAGCGGGAGAAGAAAAAACAAGAAGGGCTCTTGCGGAAGGCTCCAGGTAGCAAACGGTCCGCGTCCTCTCCACCCGCTGATGCTCCAGTGACAAAGAAGAGGAAGCTGGTTCTAAATAAGGGGAAAGAAATAAAAGTGCCAACTCCTCCGAAGGAGTTTATGCCACCCCCTTCAATTTATACAAAGGAAGTAACAATAAGAGAGCCAGAAAACCCCATCCCGCCTTCTATCTCAAGCGGCTCCGGTCATCTTGCGGGTCTAAACCATTCGGGGCCTTCGATGACAGTGGCTGGGCGTCTGGCTGCTCTGGCTGAGGAGGCTACTTCGATAAATCAGCCTGACTCTCCCCATCCGGATGCGGATGCAGTCGGGACCCTTTGTGCTACAACATTGCCTCCCTCAGCACCCCCATCGGCAGAAATGGGGGCAGAAAGTCAAGGGTTGCCTTCTTGTGAGCCAAGCCCACATGCCCTTGTGCTGGTGAAGGGACCAGCCACAAGGAGGTCGCGTCCGGCGCGTGATTTGAAGTCTGGCCTCGTCGGGCGGCTTTAGGATCGGTTTTTGGAAACCATCGAAGTTAACTGCTCATCCATCCAGGAGGGTCTCCCGGAGGGCAGTGAGACGGAGGTGGCGGCAGAGAACCCAACCACCCCAGTGCTGGTCCCGGATGGGGTCTCACCCGGAGAGACCCAATCGGCCGAGAATGTTGAGGCTGTGGATCCGGAGGAGGAATCACTCTCTAATGCCTCGTTGGGGGGAAGTCCTGTTGATGATGTAGCTTGCATCTCCGCTAGCCCTTTCAGCTACGCGGAGTTGGAAGAAAAGTTGAAACGGATTCCATCCGGCTCAGACGTTGCAGTGCCCTCAGCAAAGATGTTCGAGACGGTGGAAATGGTATAATTTGCTTCTTCTTTACATTGCCATACTGATGTGTTTGTCACATGGTTTGTAACCTTACTTTCCTTTGTTTGTGTATTTTTGTGCAGCTGGTGAGTGGTCTTCGCGGCATGGCTCATCAACGTGATCTTCTTTTTGACCTGCTGCAGACTGCTGATTATACAAAGTCTTTCGTCTCTCAGCGCAAAAATGATGAAGAGAAGTTGCGCTTGAGACTGGAGCAGGTTGAAGCCAGTTTATCCGCTGCTCGAGAGGACAACGAGGCTCTACGGGAAGAGCTTGCTGAGGCAAAGAGCCGGGAGGAATCTACAGACGTCCGCCTGTTTGAGGCGGAGGACGAGATGACTCTTTTGAGGAGGGAGGTGAGGCAACTCCGGACAGAGGTGTCCATTGAGAAGAGGTAGAGAGAAGAGTTGCAGTTGCGTTTATCAGCGCAAAAAGAAGAGCTGGAGGGTGAGTTTGCTGCGGAAAGGGAGGAACTTGAAGCAGATTACCAGAAGCAAGTTGATGAAATGTACTTCTTCGGCTATCGCTGCTGTATGAAGAAACATGGCATCAAGCGGGATGTCCCTTCAATTCCTCCGGGTGAAGAGGAGAAGCTGCGCGGCAAGCCTGCTCAATGAGAGTTTTTTTTTTTTCTTTTTGTAATTTTTACTGCTATATTCTCTCTGTATTTTTGTAGTCCGGAGACCTTTTTGTATGCAACTTTTCACAAGTATCAATAAAATATACTCGTTCAAATTGTGTTTCTATCTTTTGTCTCATCTTTCATTGATAATACTGTTTTAGATTAGATACATTCCATGGTCGTTGCAATGGGGTTCCGTCTAGCTTTTGTAGATTGCTCCACTTTCACTTGCTTTAGACACTATGTATGGGCCTTCCCAATTGGCTTGAAACTTTCCTGCTCCTATATCAGTAGTATTTTCGAAAACTTTCCTAAGGACTAGCGTACCATTTTTGAAGCTTCTGGGCCTTCCTTTGCGATTGTAGTGAGCTGATGCCCTTTGTTGATAATCTGCCATCCGGATGGCTGCAGTTTCTCTTACTTCGTCTGCCCAGTCCAAGTTTCTTCCTAACTCTGCATTTGCCTCATTCTCCCTTCCTGCCTTGGTCCGGATAGTGTAGACCTATTTCAGTAGGAATGATTGCGTCCATACCGTATGCGAGGGCGAAGGGAGTGTTTCCTGTTGGACGTCCGGGTGTGGTTCGATAAGCCCACAGGATGCCGGGTAGCTCCTCCACCCATTTTCCTTTAACTTGCTCGAGTCTTTTCTTCAAGGCAGCGATTAGTGTCTTGTTTGTGGCCTCTGCTTGCCCATTACTTTGAGGATAACACGGCGTGGAGTATGAGTTCCGGATGTTTAGTTCTGAACAGAAATTCCGGAAAACTCTACTATCAAACTGTGGACCATTGTCGGCTATGATGGTTTGAGGGATTCCAAAGCGACAGATGATGTTTTTCCATACGAACTTGGTGACATCTTTATCTTTGATGGAAGCGTAGGCTTCAGCTTCTACCCATTTACTGAAGTAATCCGTGGCAACGAGCATGAATTTTTTCTGGGCGGCTGCAGCTGGTAGAGGTCCTACTATGTCCATGCCCCACTGTGCGAAGGGCTAGGGTCCTGAGATTGGTTTCAATTCTCCTGATGGCATATGTGGAATGAGGGCATGCCTTTGACATTTGTCACATTTTTTGACATATGCTGCCGCATCCTTTTTCATCGTAGGCCAATAATAACCTTGCGAATGGGCCCTGTGCGCCAGAGACCGCCCTTCGGAATGATTTCCACATACTCCCTCGTGCAATTCAGCTAATACATACAGCACCTCTGAATGATTTAGACATCTGAAATAGGGACCTGTAAAGGATCGCTTGTACAAGTGCCCCCCAATCAGGGTGAAGTGGGCGGCTTGCACCTGGATCTTGTGTGCTTGCTTGGGTTCTTCGGGCAGGGTGCCTGTCCGGAGGTATTCGATGATGACTTTCATCCAGCCTTTGTCGTCTGTTTCGTTTGCCTTAATGGCGTTGCAAGTGGAGGTTTCTGTGACGGAAGGTTTGACTTGCACATATATAGGCAATAGTATAACTTCCTTGATGGGAAAGGGAAGCAGCTATGCCCGCCAGGGCGTCGACACGTGAATTTTCAGTCCGCCTGATTTTTTCAATCGTCCATTCGGTGAATCGCTGCAAGGTGTCCCTTACTTTGTTTAAGTATCGCGCCATGCGCTCATCCTTGGCTTCGTATTCGTTCTGGACGTGTCTTACCACGAGTTGAGAATCACTATAAATCCGGAGCTTGGAGACAGATAGAGCCAGAGCGAGGTCCAATCCAGATAAGATGGCCTCATATTCTGCTTCATTGTTAGAGGCGGGGAATCCCAGCCAGATGGGTTTCGCTGTTGGTAAAACGTTAAGTTTATGAGAGACTATTGAGGGGTGAATTCCCTTCATATCAGAGTGCGCCCACGCGAAAACGTCATGGTTTTGTCGGAGGGCGTCTTGGATGTTCTGGGTTTCTTCAGGCGTTAAGAGGGAACTGATATGAGTAAGGTGAGCATCCTTTTTCGAAATTTGGATTGTTTGCAAGGGATCTGCTACCGGGGGATTTCTGTCCGCCGGATACAATGACTGCTATTGGTCAAGTGCGTGAGTGGACTCAGGGAGGGGTTCATTCTCCTGACTGGTCCCTGCTTCTCTTACTATCTGGTAGCATTGGCGAGCGGCTAGCTGGCTGCCGTACAGGTTGATTTGCCCATCCTCAGTAAGAAAGCTTACCATCTGATGATATGTGGAGGGGATGACTTTCATGCAGTGCAGCCATGTGCGCCCCAAGATAACATTGAAGGGTGATAAATCTTGTACCACCGAAAATTGAACGTTGAGAGTGACTGGGCCAGCTTGGACTGGCAGCACAATGTCTCCTAAGGAAATAGTTGATGCCCCGTTGAATCTGGACAAAATCCTTCCAGGGTTTTCGAGACCAACTAAATTGTGTCCCATGTGGCTTATGATCGATGCTTGCACCAGATCGGCTGAGCTGCCTGGGTCAATTAAGATGCGTCTTACGTCGAACTTGTCCATTCCTAAGGATAGAATGAGGGCATCACGGTGTGGCCGCAATATCCGTGTGGGGTTTACTGATGGGAAAGTGATTGTTCCGTCTATGGGGCGGGCTTCCCCCCCCCCGCCCCCCTCCAGTTATCCCAGGCCGGATGAAGTTGACACGCTCACGCACCATTGCTTCTCACAACAATTTCTGTCTTTTTCGTTTGGAGTTGAACTCCTCATCCGATGGGCCTCCATTAATGTAGTTTATGACGGCTTTGGGGGCGGCTGGAACCGCGGGGGCTCTAGAGTTGTGGTTCCGGGAGGCGTCTTTATCTCTGGCATATGAGCGGAGGTATTGCCTTAAATGTCTCGCCTTTATAAACCTTTCCACCAAATATTGAAGGCTTTTGCATGTCTCCGTTGTGTGGCTATGCTCCTTGTGGTAAGCGGATTTCTTGTTATGATCCCTTCTGGATGGATCCAATCCGAGGGGTCTAGGCCACCTGAAATCGGACATGCTTTGGATCATAGGGAGAAGCTTCTCATAAGTTATGGAGAGAGGTGTGAGGGGTGGCATTTCCGGGCGACTTGGCCCTTCTTGCCTTCGATCGGATGGCCTTGGCCTGTCCGGAAGTTTGGCGCTTCCTTCTGTATTACCCTTGGACGGCTGTCCGGCAACCAACACTTGCTGGGTGGCTGCCCGCACGTCATCTTCAAGCATTGAGTATTTGTTCGCATGTCGAAACAAGTCGTCCATCGTCGTGGGAGGCTTCTTAGCTAGTGACTCAAAAAATGGAGTGCCTGGACAGATGCTTCGCTTGAAGATCTGTAGGACAACATCCATGCTGCAAGCCTCCACTTATAGGACAGCCTGGCCAAATCGCTTTACGAATTCCCTTAAGGATTCATTATCCTTCATTTTTATGTTTTGTAGGGTGCTGATATTCTGCTTATGCCGAGCAGAGCATAGGTATTGTCCTACAAAGACTTCTGATAGGTCCCTGAAATTATCCACATAGTTGGGAGGTTGGCGATGGAACCATGAGAGAGCCTGCCCTTGTAGGCTGGCGGGGAATACTTTGCACAACAACTGGTCGTTGCCTATATCGAGCGTCATGAGCTGTCGATAATGCGTGATATGGTCGAAGGGGTCGCTGGACCCATCATATGTGGAGAATTTTGGTATGAGGAACCCCCTTGGGGGCTCGTAATGAATGATATGAGAGCAGAAAGGCGTGGAGAGCATGTCATCCAGCCTTTTGCTGATGGAGCCCATGGGTGGCTCGTTTGGGGGATTTCTCCCAGTTGATTGTACCGCCTGGTGCGGGGGAACGTTCTGCACCATGGGGGTGACCAAGGGGTCACGGTGCGGGAGAACGTTTTGTGGTATGGGGGTGACCGTAGGATCATGGTGCACTCCCCATGTGGTGGCTATCAGCGGCTTGGGCCTGCCAGGATCCTGGGGACCCAGTCTTGCATGCATCGCGCCCGACAACTAGGATCTTCTGTCACGTTGTCTCTTAGATGAGAAACGAGTGGAGTCGGAGCTTTCCTCATGAGGAGCTCGAGGCATGGGTGTGTGTGGCTCATGTGGCCTAGTGTTGCGCGTTTCAGGGATTACCCCCGCTGTTCCGGGGTAAATCGACTCTGGATGAGGCCTTGAGTTGGCTACTTGGCCTTTAGAATGCTGACGACGGGGAGGCCCTGTCGATGATGCTTGAATACGTAATATTGCGTTTTCCTCTCTTAGTCTCGTCGTTTCTTGGATGAGAGCTTGCAGTTGTCGCTCGCTTGCTAACTGTCTTTTTTCGATGGCTTCGCGCCATTCAAAATTATCTTCCTCTCCTCTAGCCGATGAATGGCTTCTGGAAGGTGTGGCCATCTTTGCCGGTGACTGAATCGACGAAAAAGTTTCCCACAGACGGCACCAATGTTGAGGCCTCGCGTTCCTGGCGATCCACGTAGTTGCCAAATGGATGAACACACGATCTCAACCAACACATGTTCTTGACTCAACCGTTCCTGCAAAAGGCATCCGAACAGGGTGTCCGGACACACCCTCTGATGGTTTTGTTAGCCATGGAAAGAGAGATAAATCAGTTGGCTTTTTAATAGGTATTGCGAGCCTACCTTCCTCTTTGTGCGAAGGTTCATATATATAGCATCAGAAGTTCTCTCTCCTCCATAAATGATGGAAGGCTTTTTGGTTCACCATGATGCCACTAGGTGGTGGCAGGGACATCCTTACCCTACGGGCGGCTGTCAGAGATCGTGGGAGATGCCGTGACTGTCAGAGATCGTGGGAAGTGACTTGCCGTCACTTCTGTCTTTTCACTCTGCAGGGGTCGGGATGTGAATTGTGACAGGATGTCAGAATGACGTAGTAAGGCATGCTTACTTTGGTCGATGATCCGGATAAACATATCCGGATAGAATATGAAAGGTCGCCGGATGAGAAATGGCGGCAGTCCGGATGTGATGCTTTGCGAGTGCCGTGTGCTTCTATTTCAGGGAGTCCGGATAGGAGAAGCGTGCCATGTGTCCTCTTGGGGGAATCCGGATGGCACTGATCCGGATAGAACTGTGTGCCACGTGTCGTTAGGGGGAGGGGTCCCTACATAATTTGCATTTTTTTTCTTCTTTCTTTTGGTGTCTTTGTGCAGAGATGGTGTATACTAAGCATTGGAGCTGTGAAACACATTTGGAAGAACTAAAAAGATTAGGGTGTCTAGTTTTGCATGAAGTTGATGTGAAAGAAATGAGCAGACATCCCACCCTAATACACATGGAATTTGATGTTATTGTCTTTAACTTCCCTCATGCTGGCCATTTCCCATGGTTATGTGAAAGAAATGTCCAACTCATCAAGTGCAGTTGCTTCTCTCAAATGGTACAAACAATTCTGCAGGTCAGCAAGCTTAATTATGGTTATGATTCACTATTTGATTCGTATTTATTATGTTTTCTTGTGGAAATGAATCAGGATGCACAGAGAGCTATTGAAGGCTTTCTTTGAGAGTGCAAGTGAGATGCTGAGCAGTGGAGGGGAAGTTCATGTCACACACAGAGATGACTTCCCCTATAATAGATGGAAGGTGGAGAAACTAGCCAAGGGAGCCGGTCTTTAGTTGAAAGAGAAAGTAGAATTTCAAAAGGACTACCCTGGGTATCATAACAAGAGAGGTGGTGGTATCAAGAGTAACAAAACATTCCCTCTCAAAGACTGCTATACCTTCAAATTCTCTGTTATTACTTGGGAAAGCAAAGATGATGATGATGAGGACAATGTATCTAGTGGAAGTCTCAGTGATGAAATTGAAGGGATATTACCTGTGATGAACCGTCTGCATTTTAAGTGAGTATACAACAAAGGTGTGGTTTTGGTACTCTTCTGGGTGGCTGAAGAAAAGAAAACCATCAAGAAATTAAAATATACTTTCCAGCCCCAGTTGAAAATGGATTGTTAGGAGGACTGGAATCTTGTGATCGTCAAATATTAATTAGTATTTCATAATAAAAATTAAAGTCCCATTGTGAAATTAATACTAAAATATCGATTAGCTTAATTACTGATAATTAGTGGGTTGGACTGATCCTTTACATTGTTGAGGGCTGTCCTCAGAACCATCTTCTGTGAGCCTTCTTCGTAACAAACAACCATGTCATGACAAGTTTATGGGCTGACAGACTTACGGAAGATCTAATGTTGCAGTGATGAGAATTACTTCCCCTCCACAAACAATTAAGAGGTTCTTGATTATTGTCTAGAAAGAGCTACTTCTGAACATGATCATAGGTGCTTTAGTTTCTGTGTTTGGTAAAAGCATATATAAGCAATAATGCAAGGAATCAATGGAACCCACTAATCCAATTTGATCCACAACTAATAATAGATACGACCATCCCTTCAATCCAAACTGTCTGCACAGAAATGACACAGGGACAACTTTTCCTCAACTCTTGAAATGGAAGACATCAATGTTCAAAGGCTTATAAACTAGTTACTATATGTGACTAAACTGATGATCTGAGGGCACATATGGCAATGGATGGATCAACAAAATTTCTGATGGAAATCAACGTGTGAAAGCCTGTATTTCTCCTAAACTTCTATGGTGCGGTTTGCATTTATTAATGACCAGGAGCCATTAATTTCACTGCTGAATCTGTCATTTAGTGCTTGAAATCCAAGATATCCCCAAAGTTCTCATCACAGTGTTTTAAATCTTTGAATGACAAAAAGAAGAAAAATACAAAATGTTTCCATCAATAATGACTGTTCTTTCTTAAGAGAAAAAGAAAGATGATATTGTGAAAATGACTGAATTCAGTTAGCAGTCACCCCTCACCAGTATACCCTTGATTTCAAATGGTAAATCCCATGAGAAAATTTAGCATAAATACTCAATTACTGCCGAATTACAAGAGTTTTATTATGCCAGCTGTTGTTTCCATCTGAATGATGTGAGGCCTTCATCATAAACGAGCATACCATTTTTAAGCACACAGAAAAAGAAGAAGAAAATAGAAAATCAGGACAAAATACTAGTTATATACATCCTAATTTTCTTTTTCCTACACCCCAATTATGGAATCATCATTGGAGAACTCAACAAATGAAATTGGTTTTTTTCTGAAACTGGCACCACTTTGTTTGGCAGAAAAAAAACGTACCAAGTTTGAAGCCTTAGTCAAACTCAACTTGGGTTTGGGTGCTTTGCAGAACCCACTAGTCTATGATCAGAGTTGGTTGCAATTCATGCAAAATACTCATTTGGGGGTAGAAGTAGAGACCCTTGGTTGCATTTGGGTGTTCTTTTCCACTGTTGGCGGCATCCTCATTTAGAAGAGAAGAGAGGGTTTTGATTAGATATGAATTGCCTTTGGTTTGATTTCATTTGATTTTTTTTTCAGTATCATTCTTTCATTACCATGCCATTTAATCAGACTGGGCTATGACTTTTCTTGGAAATCAAAGACATTTGATTGCTTTGCAAGATCAGGGAGAGAGATGAGGCAATTTCATACAAGGAACTTATATGTGCTTCTCTTTTTGGGAGCTTCTTTAGCTCTTGTCTCTGCACTAGTTCTAACAAGGGGCTTGAAGGGGTCTCCTCCATGGCCATGGACGACTAGTGTTAGAACTTCATCATCCTTTCCTTCTCCGTGGATTTCCAATCACACAGTTCTGTTCCCCTCATTGTCATTTATGTTCTACTTTCTGTATTTGATGATTCATTACCTCTAATCTAAGGGGCTTTTTTTCAGGATGCAATGAGGCAGAAGGAATTTATGAATCCGGGAAATGGTTTGAATGAGAAATCTGTAAGGGAAAGGCTTAGGCGAAGAGATGCAGAATTGGAGAGGGTTGAAGCTGGTCTTGCAAGAGCAAGAGCTTTGATAAGAGAAGGTACCACAAACTGGAGCAGTATTTCAGCCCCTGTGGGTGCAGATTATGTTCCACAAGGCGACATTTACAGGAATGCTACTGCCTTCCATCGGTACACATCTGATCTTTTATGTCCTTGTATTGATCACCCCTCTTATCAATTCTCCAAATCGAGAATAAACTATTTCAATTCATAGTTCCTAGTCAATTAATCGAAAGAAATGGAGTAATAAGATACTCTCAAACCCCAGTTTCCAAGAAGATTGCAATGCAGATTTTCAAGGAAAAATGGTACTTTCTTAAGTTCCAGTCCTTGTATCCAGCCATTCATATCTTTTTTACTCTCTTCTTTACAAAATTGAAGGTGACATTTCTTTAAAATAGTTCTCAAAAAACATCTTTTGAGAATAGTTTTAAAAAACAAAATTATATTTCCAAACAAGCTTTGAGTGTTTGAAATATTGTTCTCCATCATTGCTACCAAGAGAAGAACTCTTTTTATAATCACTTTCCTGTTCCCTGGCCTTATGGCAATCTAGAATTGTGATGTATTTAAAGGGTGCCAAAAGCTACTGTAATTACAGATCTTTTAGGATGAAGGATTACCATCTCCATGACTCTCTTTCAATCTGGTATTCTGACTTTTAATTTTACTCCTATTGGTTTCAATTGTGTAGGAGTTACCTGTTAATGGAAAAACTATTTAAGATCTTCATCTATAAAGAGGGAGAGCCGCCGCTATTTCACAATGGTCCTTGTAAGAGCATATACTCCATAGAAGGAGTGTTCTTCAGCTTAATGGAAAGAGACACTCACTTCAGGACCCAGGACCCTGATGAAGCCCACGTTTATTTCCTTCCCTTCAGTGTTGTCATGATCATTCACCACCTATTCGACCCAATCATTCGCGACAAATATGTCATGAAGCATGTTGTATCTGATTATGTTAAGGTTATATCGCAAAAGTATCGATACTGGAACAGAAGCCTTGGAGCTGATCATTTCATGCTCTCCTGCCATGATTGGGTAAGTTAGAATATTGTTCACTAACATTCTCCTTACTCTCCTTAGTCTCATATGGTTAAAATTTTTGGGAATTTAGGGGCCTCGGGCAACCTGGTATGTCCCTCAGCTATACTACAATTCCATCCGATTATTATGCAACGCCAACACGTCTGAGCGCTTTAATCCAAGGAAAGATGCATCAATTCCTGAAATCAATCTGATAGCTGGGGAAACCATAGGCCTTACTGGTGGTTTGCCCCCATCTAAGAGAACCATTCTAGCGTTCTTTGCAGGTGGATTACATGGCCGTATTAGGCCTGCACTTCTGCAGCATTGGAAGGAAAAAGATGAACAGGTACAAGTTTATGAAACTCTCCCAGAGGGGCTTTCTTATCCTGACTTGATGAAGAAGAGCAAGTACTGCATTTGCCCAAGTGGGCATGAAGTTGCAAGCCCGAGAATTGTGGAGGCTATTTATGCAGAGTGTGTTCCGGTGTTGATTTCACAGCATTATGTCCTTCCTTTCAGCGATGTTCTTGATTGGGGATCGTTCTCGATTCAAGTTTCGGTGAATGAAATACCAAACCTCAAGAAAATCTTACTTGGAATACCTCAAGATCGATATGTAAGAATGCAGGAGAGAGTGAAGCAGGTGCAACAGCACTTTGTGGTGAACAATCCTCCCAAGAGATTTGACGTCTTCCATATGATAATTCACTCAATTTGGCTTAGAAGATTGAATGTAGCCATTTAGAATCGCATGACTGATCTAGTATATATATTGCAGGGGCAGATGATACACAGAGAACATAAAATATGGACAGTGTCACTAACATAAAGTAAGATTAAAACCAGTTCATAGGCTCATAATTGCTTGCCAAAATGCACTGCAAAGAGCTATTTGTGATGCAAAAATGGAGCTGTTTTGGTTATTTTGACTGTATTTTCCAGGTGAAGATGCCCATAAACTTCGTGATCTTTACGGATTTTGAAGCAACCAAAAATTTTCTAATATCAATCTCTTGATGATCAGATCTAAAGTAACTTCATCATTAATATGTTGGTTCTTTGTTTTTCTTCTTTTATACACATCGTATGTACTTGGTTTGCTTTTATTTAATTAATATAGTACACTCCTTTGTTTTCCAAGGCCATGAATACTATTGAAGGACCTTTGAATTACAATGTAAGCCTGTAAATTGGTATCTCTGAATGGATTTGATGCCTACCTTCCCAAGTACAACCTCTGTTTTAATCATGAAAGCATAGATTAATGGCCAATAAAAAAAAAAATACTCAATTCAAGGCTTTGCGTGAACGTGAAGCAAGCCCCATTTTTTTGGGCATTGGAAATAAACCGATCGAGGCATCTCCCCGATCCCCCACAAGTGCATTTGAATTTCTCATATTGCTGAGTTGCAAAATGCAAATGCATTGCTTTGTAGTTTGTAGCGATTCATTGGGATTAGCTTCATATGTTTCTTCATTCCTACTGATTTGAATAGTTTTCCGTGTTTTCTCTCACTCCCCATAAAGCAATGACTCATGAAGCTTAGGCTGTTGGGAGACTTCATTTTAAAGGAAGTGTATTATATGAATATATTACATGAAAAAGTCAGCCACCCAAGTAGCCTCTTGCTATAGAATATTGTATGTTTTATCAGAATAATACTGACTTGCAGCAAGGAATAACTTACTTTGAAGAAATGAATCCACGATATACCCACTCACTATTCCTACACCTTCTCTAGTCTAATCTGCACTGTAGGAAGGGGGTTGGTTTGTGATGGTGAGAAGATGCAGATGGGTTCTAACAAACCATTAATTCTTATTCTTTTATCTCTGATTCCTTTACTTATTCTGATCTCAACATTGGTGATTGTTTCTAGTATTCCCCGTGCCTTGAATTCTTCGTGGTTTTCATTTTCTTTTTCATGGAACCCGGAAGAGATTAACCCTCCTCCGTCCACAGCATTAAGTTCATCTGCTTCTTCCTCATTCAATGCTTCATTGCCCGACGTGCACATCGCGGGAGGACGGTATTTTCAACCTCCATTGGTGAGAATTTGTTTACTTCTTTAGTCAATGATGGTTGCCTTTTTAATCGTTTAGCTATGGGGAACTTTGTATATATTGACTTCTTTATGATGTGGACTCTTAGGAGAAAAAGCAAGAGACATGGAAAGATAAGAGATACAGCAAATTAGAGAGACTTGAGGCAGGTTTGGCTAGAGCCCGGTCTTCCATAAGAGAAGCTGCTAGAAATGGGAGTCTGAAATCAACACATGAAGACCCTGATTATGTTCCACAAGGTCCCATTTACAGGAATGCAAACGCCTTTCACAGGTACGAATTCAATTCAAAATTTCCCTTAGAATTATATTATGTACGTTTGTTCTGATGTGATATACAGTACTGATTTCATTTACATATTGTAGGAGTTATCTTGAAATGGAGAAGCTGTTTAAGATATATGTATATGAAGAAGGAGAACCTCCGATGTTTCACAATGGTCCATGCAAGAGCATTTACTCTACAGAGGGAAGATTCATCCATGAAATGGAAAAGGGAAGCGTTTATCGAACCACAGACCCGGACCAAGCCCTCCTCTACTTTCTTCCATTCAGCGTGGTGATGATGGTTCAGTACCTGTATGTGCCGGACTCCCATGAAATACATGCCATTGAGAATACAGTCATTGACTACATCAACCTCATATCCCACAACCACCCCTTCTGGAATCGAAGCCTTGGTGCTGATCATTTCATGCTCTCTTGCCATGATTGGGTAAGTTTTCAAATTATGTACGCTTCTTAAATTTTCTTTGTTTCTCGAGGCATAAATGCTCAACTAGAATTCCAATTCTATCCAGGGACCGCGGGCATCGACCTCTGTTCCATATCTATACAACAACTCCATCAGAGTGCTGTGCAATGCTAATACTTCTGAAGGATTCAATCCCTCTAAAGATGTGTCATTTCCAGAAATCCATCTTAGGACTGGAGAAATGAGTGGGCCTCTTGGCGGTCTCTCCCCATCTCGCCGCCCCATTCTCGGCTTCTTCGCAGGCCGCTTACACGGACACATCAGGTACCTGCTTCTGGAGCAGTGGAAGGACAAAGACAAAGACTTGCAAGTGTATGACCAGCTTCCTAATGGTGTATCTTATGACTCAATGTTGAAGAAGAGCAGGTTTTGCCTGTGCCCCAGTGGCTATGAAGTGGCGAGCCCGAGAGTTGTGGAAGCTATATATGCTGAGTGCGTACCAGTATTGATCTCAGACAACTATGTACCCCCCTTCAATGATGTTCTCAACTGGAAGTCATTTGCAGTGCAAGTGCAGGTGAGAGACATAGCCAATATCAAGAGGATACTGATGGGCATATCCCAAACTCAGTACCTGAGAATGTACAGGAGGGTGAAGCAGGTCCAAAGGCATTTTATGGTGAATGCAGCTCCACAGAGATTTGACGTTTTCCACATGACCATTCACTCCATCTGGCTGAGGAGATTGAACATTCGCATTCAGGACTGATTATATGTAGATATATATTCTTGCTTAGCTCTCTCCTCGTTTGGACTTTTCTCAGGCTCTGCTCACTTGCAAGGCAGTGATAGCTCACCCTACTCACCAGCTCAATTCCCATTCTGAGTTCATCAGGTAGCCTTCAGCCCATGATGAAGGTGTATTAATTGGGCTATTCTCCTTCCTGGTTTTCTCCGGTTTCCATTGTGATTCATTTTCCCATAGATTGAAGTACCCCCTTTTGGTCTCTTGTACTCTTTATTTGTCTCAGTTTGCACCAAATTCTGGAACACTTTCCTTCATCAATATTCTTTGAAAATTAATGTTAGTAATCATTTGGAGACAGCAATGCAAGCTTAATTTCCCAAACCTATCAATCAAGTGTGAACCAGCCCACAATCCTAAATTGGACCTTTTTTTTTTTTTTTTTTTACTTTTAAATTTTTTTAATGATTTTTTTTAATAAATATTTTTAAAATTAACTTGGGATGTATCGGAGTCAATAAGAAATTGGTTTTTTCAATAAATAACTTCATTATAGTTATATTATACAAAATTATCTATTAAAAAGGCAACATAAATTTTAAAAGTTGAAGATTTATTTTTTCAAAAGATAGTTTCAATTTTTAGTTTAACATCATACTTTTCTAAAGATATTTTCCCAATTTAGTTTTGATATATTTTACCATGACTCCATGAGTGCCACAGCCACATGGGCATTAGGGGGGTGACCTCCCTTTCTTTCCTGTTCTTGTTTTAAGAACCCAAAAAAGGAAAAAAAAAAAGAAAATGAAAGGAGAATTTTCCACCACGATTATCCGGTCTACCAAACTCCCCCTTGTTCTTTTCTTGGAAGAAGCTTCTATATTTGACTCTTACAAGAGCTTGAAATCAGATGGCCCGTGCCTGATGAGACGCATGGAAGGAAGAGGCTCCAATTGTCTATAAGGCCAAGTTTTGAACTTAAGAAGTCGTGGCCAAACCGCGTCCTCATTTATGGTCAACGATTATATATTAGGAAAGGAGACTGCTTGCTTTCACACTTCCAATTCATCTGTAACCCCACTTTACTATTCTTCTGGTTTGAAAAGCTGAAAAGTATGCTTTGGCGACCTCCTTTCAGGACATGAAATTATCGATACGCCAACCCAAGGGTCTTCACCTAAACCCCTGTTTTGGGGTCATGACTTGGTCTTTCTTCCTTCCTTCTTTTGTTCTTCCATTCACAGAAATAAGCCAAAGCACTTCATTTAATACAGAAGTGCTTCTAAATCCTCTGAATCTTTACCCATATTAAACAATGACATAGGGTCTTAATCCTGTGACGCTCGTTTCTCTTGAATGCATGACCATTCTTTGCTTGCACCAAATGATGCTTATATGATCTTATATTGACAAGCAAAGGTATTATTACTTTATTCCTTGATCTCATGTGCTTATGACCTCTCTCAAGGGTGGGTTCAAATTTTACCATATATTTCAGGGATTCAAATAAAAAATTCGATATGATATTGAAATGGCTGATAGAGATTTCTTTTAAATAAAAGTAGTCGTTGATTTTAAAGGTGATTATGCTACATCATCTGATACAATAAACAGGGTCAACACGTCAACCCGACAAAGCTATTCCTAATACTTACAAATAATGAAATTAAATGAGATTGATACATGGAGAGCTAGCCATTAAGGCTGGGCTGATTTGTTTCATTTCAAGTCAAGAGATTCAGTGGTGATTAAAGCAGAAGGGCCACCGCCCTCCTCTTGCTATACAAGTTGAAATTGAAAATTCGTGAGATAGCATAGAATAGTCCAAGTGTTAACCATGTCATCATTTTCATCTTTAAGTATTGATATTAATATGATTTGGTGTATGTCGAGGTATGCTGATAAGTTGTCCATCTCCAAATTTGATTGCTCGTCTTTGTAGGCCCATTAGAGATGAGCCAACCTTATTGACTGGTAGTTGACTAGTAGCACATCGCATAGGGTTTTCATTGGTTTAAAGAGTTGATAACCCAGAAACTGGAAGTTTTGGTTTTTTCTCTGATAAACCTAATAATATTTAAACCTTAAAAGAAAAAAATGAGTGGATTGAGTTCAGTTTATTTTTTGAAAAATCTAGTACGGCTATGACGGGGGGCTGGGCGGGCGGGCGGGCGGGCTTATTGCTAAATCAAATATAGTATAGAACCTTGTCCTTGCAGGAGACTAAGTCGAGCTTTTAATCCCACACGCGGTTATGACTCGGCCCACATGAGTCCTATAAATATATGACCCGTCTCTCAAGTCTTCTGCATCTCTCCCAGCGACAAATAACAGCGGCGCTCTCCCCAGGTTCACAGTCACAAGTCTCACCAACACCCAGACTCCAAGACCCAGACCCAGAACCGGAATCAGATCAAGACCATGAAGGTACGATTTGCTGCAACTTTGTCAAGTTTATAAAACTATATTTTGTTGAGGGAGATTTATATGCTGATATGGGGTGGGTTTGTTTACTTGGTTGCAGCAAAAGGTGGTGATCAAGGTGGCTATGAATGGGCAGAAGTCACGCTCCAAGGCCATGAAGATTGCAGTTGTTTCAGGGGTTGAATCAGTAGCTTTTAAAGGTAAAGAGATGGATGAAGTAGAGGTAATAGGGGACGGAATTGATGCTGCTGTTCTCACCTCCTTGCTCCGGAAGAACGTGGGCCATGCAGAGCTGTTGAGCGTGGGCTCTGCAGAGAAGAAAGAGGAAAAGAAAAATGAGATCGTATATGCCTGGAATTCATATCCCTATGAGTCTGTTGTTTCTCATTACCCAATCTACCCGGTCTACAACCGCGCAGACTCATGCTCCATCATGTAAAGAGATTAATATCCTGCAACTGCATAAACCTCACTGCAGGTCTTTATGCCACTCTGTTGAATACAGATGGAGATAATTCCCCTTCCCCACTCGATGATTTCTTCAAAGGAGGCTCAGCTCACTCCCTTCTTTGCTCTGTAAAATACTAAAATCAAAACTGCAAGTTAAATATGCAGTGCCTACTCTGTTTTCTGTGATTTTTTTTTCGCTCCCCCACCTCTTCTCTTGTCACAAAGATTAGATTTGTAAGTACAGTCAACTTTCTGTGCATCTGGGTACTCTATTCAATAAGACTTCAGGCTTTAACTTCAATGGTTTGATTAGTTCATCTGACATCATAGGTAAACTGTTCAGACCCCAGTAAAGTTACACTAGTTTGAACCCAACTGAGTTGAAGCCTTAAGCTTAAGCATGAATTTCTTTTGATGAAAACAAGGAGTTGATGATATACCCTCCACAACCGAGTAAATTTAATTGCTTCGAAGAACTTATAGGAAGTCAGACAATATTCTCTTTTTGTGTATGCCGAAAGGGGGACTAAAACATACATAATAACACAATGACTGCGACGTTTTTTCCAGGATTGCAATTTTCTTTTTCTTTTTTCCTGTTACATTCAATTCAATATAAATCATCATCGGATTCCCTGTCTGTAATCCTGTATCTCTCTTGTTGATACTAGAATGGAATTTGAGCGAGGTTGATACAAGAGTTGGCTAGTCAACTTGGATATATATTTTGTTCCATCCAAGTCAAGAGATTCTTTGGAGAATCTTAATCAAAATTGAAATGAAGAGATGGTATAGGAAGGGAAGAAGTGATTATTTTTGGAACAATTACTGTTCCTCTTTCAACAATAAAATTAATGACTTTGGCTGAATAATGTCTTTGTAGGCCAATCTCTAAGCACATGGCCATTAGGTGTATATTTTTTCAGGAAAGACGGTTATCATGGAAGACTTGTGCTAAAAACAAATCTAACTACTGCAAGAGCCTTCTCCTTCTGGGATACCGCATGGAAGCTGTGACGTAGTTTACATTGCACTAAAACGTGGCTGCCATTTGTTTGACGGTGGCAAAATACCAGTTTCTTACTGCATCAAATGTCCCATTGGGATACTTCTCTGTAATCATCCCAAGAGTCCTATAAATGAGTCACCACATCTCACAAAGCTTGGGCACCTTTCCCAGCTGCATATGCACAATCACAAGTGTCTCCAAACAGGCCAATTCCAAGGCTGGGACTGAGACCATGAAGGTATGTATATGATTTAGCAGCAGTTTGTCAAGTTTATAAAATTATTGGTGAGAGAAGTATGCTAATGTGAACTTGGTTTGTTTAATTGGTTGCAGAAAAAGGTGGTGATTAAGGTCACTATGAATGGGGAGAAGTCGCGCTCCAAATCCTTGAAGGTTGCAGTGGGGGTTGCAGGGGTTGAATCAGCAGCTTTGCAAGGACAAGAAAAGAATCAAATAGAGGTAACAGGGGAGGGAATTGATGCTGTTGCTCTCACCACCTTGCTCAGGAAGAAAGTGGGGTTTGCAGAGCTGGTGAGCGTGAGCGTTGTGGGAGAGAAGAAAGAGGAAAAGAAAGACAACCAAGGAAAGAAAAATGAGCCATCATTGCATGTGTATATGCCCTCTATCGAACCCTATTATCACGAATACACCGACAGTCATCCTGACTCGTGTTCCATCATGTAAAGGGACACAGCTATGGCCTAGAGACATACCCTGAGCCTGCATAAACTTCACTCCTGGACTTCATGCCTATGCGAAGCTGGAGATAGTTTCGTTTTCCCCATCTGATGATGTCTATAGAGGAGGCCCTGCTCCATTCTTAACTCTGTTTTGTGTCACCTTTTCAAACCTTTTGATTTCACACTCAATAAAGATGAGGTTTCCAAGGATGATCTGCCTTTTGAGTATTAAACGGATTTGCCTTTTACTTCAACGGTTTTTGAGTAGTTGATTTGGGTTAATAATTGATTCTCTTTGCAATCTATCCCAATTATATTTTTCAGCAATGAAGTCCACACTGGAGCCAAGTTGGACTGATTTGAATCCAACTGACTTGAAGCCTTTGAGCTTAAGTACAGAAGAATCCTTTTGATAGAAAATAGGGTTGGATGCTATGATCTCCACAAATAGCTTTGTGCAATTTTTCTGAAGAACACATAAAAACTTGGGTATTATCATATTTTGCAAATTTCGAAGAGATGGGCTCTAGAAGCTCTGAAACGTGATAATAAAATGAGGGCCTGGAACGATTTCTCTTCTTCCTTTAGAGTGTGTAAGGATGAGTCCCAAGACATACAAAGCAGTGGCAGCCCTGAATGGTTGCTGAAAAGGTGAATCTCAATAGTGGAATACATCTAGAGGGAGGTGAATAGGTGTTTTGACCAATTAAAAAAAACTCTCAACTCAAATTTGCAAACTTTGTAACTTTTTGAATATTTTTCTTCTCTTTACACATTCTCAAAAACACAAATTATAAATCACATGCATATATGAATGTAACAACACTCCCCAACAATATGAAAATGCAATTCGCATGCACATGATCCAACACTCCCAAGCTCAAATCAACTTAAACTAAATTAAGATAAATGCAAGATCAATATACCTCAAAATGTCAATGATCAACAATCAGAAACAACTTCAAAGATTATTCATAGTCATTTCTCTTCATCAATCAATTGAGTAGTAGACAATCAAAATTCTAATCAATTGCTGAAATTGAACAAATTGATGCTAAGAAGAGAAAAAAAGACAATATGACACCACAAATTTATGTGAAAAATCTCTGAAGAGATCAAAAATCACGAGCCTACCATTGATTGAAAAACTCCACTATGAAGAATAAAAACTGAGTACAAGGTTGTACCTAGCTCAAGCTAACCAATCCTTTCCGGACCACTGGACTAGTACCTTCACTTTCAGATTCTCACCTTCATCTTCCGAAGCACACTTGGAGTCCGCACCAAGCTCAATCTTGGCCTCTTCTTGAATTGTCACAAAAAGAAAATGGGTTTTTGCACAAAACCAGGAGAATGAGATATGAATGTTTAAAAAATCAACCCATGTTCATTTTCAAAAAATCCATTTTAAGAAAAATTTCTTGGAAAACTTGAATGAGATTTTCTTGGAGCAATCAACCTTAAAGAGAAAAGGGAATGAGGAGAATAAGAACGACTGCTGTAGT
Source organism: Vitis riparia (assembly GCF_004353265.1). Lineage (NCBI taxonomy): Eukaryota > Viridiplantae > Streptophyta > Magnoliopsida > Vitales > Vitaceae > Vitis > Vitis riparia. Next base: position 14,026,596 of record NC_048442.1, on the reverse strand, counting down.
CTCTCCATCCCTAGAAATGGGTGAACATTTGATTTTAAATGGGAATGAAGCCCTTAATCCAAGGGCTGGAAATTGATTTTAGAATCAGGTTAGTTGGATTGATTTGCCCCTACACCTGGATTGATCCAGAAATAGGGGAATAAAAGCCTTGCACCAAAAACTATTTCTCCCAATTGTCTTAACTCATTTAAAGATGAAAAACAGGGTTGATTCACATTCAATCACCACACATTCGGCTACAAACCTCGGCCTCTTAGCAAAGTCTTAATCTTCAAAGTCAAGTAGTTCAAAGAGGGATTGGTAAACCAAGTTAGAGAACACAGGAATTTTGTCCAAAATTGCCAACCTAGCTAAACACTCACAGTTGCAAAATTAAGCTTAAAAGTATGGTTGAAGAGCTCTCTTTATGACATGATGAAACTATTGATAAATCTTAACCTACAATAGGTCTTCACCTAAAACCCTTTTTTGGGGTCATGACTTGGTCATTCTTCCTTCTTTTGTTCTTTCATTTAATACAAAAGCGCTTCTAAACTCATCGAATCTTTACGCATATTATAATTAAACCATGACGTAGGATCTTAATCTAGTTGTTCTTATTTCTCTTGAATGAATAATCATTCATTTCTTCAATAAATTAAGGGTACTCACTTGCAGCGAATGTTATAGAAGTATCATTAAGCAAAGGGTGTTGCATGGGCATCCATTACTTTGTAGTTGTTGTTTCGTTGTTTTAGATCTTATACCCGATCTCATTATTTTGTATCCATATCTAATGATTCAGATTTTATCATAGTTGAGCTACCCAGATCAAAAGTTTGATATTTGATAGCCTCTTATACATTATGTGTATACCAGAAAAAAAAAAAGAGAAATGTACTGCCACCTGGCAGTTATTTGTAACAGTCTTAGTATAGGTTAGGTAACAATCTGGATACGGACTGGGATGGTTTAAATAGGAAAAATGAGGGAATTAGTGAGCATTGGATATTCTGTGAATTTGGTAGGAGAGTGAAAGCCTCTCGAATAGCCATTTGAGTATTAGTTGGGTCTTTTTTTTCTTGTAAATCTTGAAATTCGATAACAATTCTTCATTAGATACCTATCAACTTGGTATCAAAGCATCAATCCAAATGGCTTAGAAAAAAAATGAAGGTCGGGTGGATTTTCTAGAAAAGGAAGTTGGAGAAATTAGAGATGAGATACAACGCTTACCGAAAATGGAAAAAACAGTTATGAACCTTGCCCAAAACGTAATGCGAGTTCTGCAATCGTTGGAAGAGACACAGAATGCAATGGTGGCATTGTCATTGGGGCGGGTCACGACGACTATTGCTCAATGAGAATACCACGCAAAATGGATCCCTGGAGTTGGGGAAACCAGTGGGAGTTGGATAGCGGTGGATGAGATGAGGTGAGGCGGAAACGGGGAATGGCATGGCAGCCGACGGTTGGAGATGCCTATATTTATGGGAGAAAACCCGGACGACTGGATCTTTCGAGTCGATCGATACTTCACGATGTATAGACTTATGGAATATGAGAAATTAGTCACCACCGCGATGAGTTTAGATGGGGACGCACTCTCTTGGTACCAGTGGACTGGTTCAAGGGAGACGTTTAGGAGTTGGGAAAATTGAAGAGATGACTGTTGTTTTGCTTTCGTCCAACTCAAGAAGGGAGCCTTTGTGAGCAGTTTCTTGCAGTGTGACAACAGGGGACAGTGGCAGCACACCGACGGGAATTCGAGATTATAGTGACTCTCTTGAAAGGGATTTCTGATGAGGTAATGGAAAACACATTTATGAATGGGTTGTTTCCTAAGATTTGGGCTGAGTTACATCTTCTGCAACCATATGGGTTGGGCCACTTGATGGAAATGGCCCAATGAGTTGAAGATAGGAATTTAACCCTGAGGGCGACCTGTGAACCAAATGACCTAAAGAACACCAAAATGTTGTCATCTACAAATCGAGGTGAATGGGAGATTGGGGAAAATTTTTAGACTAGGGTAGTGGTTGTTAGTGAGAATATGATGAACCAACGACGAGAGATTCCAATAAAGAGACTGATGGAATCGGAGCTTCAAGCCCATAAAGAGAAGGGACTCTGTTTTAAGTGTGATGAAAAGTTCTCCCCTGGTCATCGTTGTAAGGAAGAATTAAGGGTTTTATTGGTGCATGAAGATGAAAATGAGAAGGATAATCAGTTTGACAGTAGAGCAACCGAAGAACCTTCACTTATCGAGCTGAAAGACGTTGTGGAATTATCTCTAAATTCCATGGTCTGTTTGACTACGCCGGAGACTATGAAAATCAAAGGGATGATCGGGTCAAAAAAGGTAATCATCCTTGTAGACAGTGGGGCTACCCATAATTTTTTATCCCTTGATTTGGTTCAACAATTAGCACTTTCACTAACTACAACAACTAGTTATGGGGTGATGATGGGAACTGGGATATCCGTGAAATGGAAGGGTATTTGTAGGGGAGTTGGTATTTTGATGCAGGGGCTTACTGTGGTGGAAGACTTTTTTCCACTTAAATTAGGTAACACTGATGTAATTCTGGGAATGCCTTGATTAGGGACTTTAGGAGACATGAAAGTAAACTGGAAGATGACACAATGAAGATCAAAATGGGGAAGGCAGTGATAGTGTTAAAGGGAGACCTGAGCCTTAGTTGGACTGAGGTGTCTCTTAAGGCATTGGCTAGAGCATTGCAATACCATAGCCAAGGGGTATGGGCAGAACTCTGTCAGACTTCCACCACTTCGAGTTTGAGTGAAGGAGTATAAGAGGTCCCGAAAATAGTCAAAGAAGTGTTAGCTCAACATTAGCAAGTTTTTGGGCCAATAACAAGGTTACCACCAAGTCGTGATATTGACCATGTCATTCAATTAATTCTGGGAGCATCTCTGGTCAACGTCTATCCCTATCGGTATCCACATATTCTAAAGAATGAAATAGAGAGATTGGTACAAGAGATATTTGAGGCAGGAATGGTTCGGCCTAGCTTAAGCCCACTCTGTAGTCCAGTGTTATTGGTTAAAAAAAAAAAAAAAGAGAATGGAGGTTTTGTATAGATTACCGTGCTCTCAACAAAGTTACAGTCCCAGATCAGTTTCCCATTCCGATGATTGATGAGTTACTCGACGAACTTCATGGCGCGACCATTTTTTTCCAAACTAGACCTCAAATCGGGCTACCACCAGATTTGAGTCTAATAACAAGATATCCACACAAATGAATTCCGTACTCATGAAGGTCACTACGAGTTCTTGGTGATGCCTTTTGGGCTAACCAATGCACCAACGACATTCCAACTGTTAATGAATCGTATATTTCGGCCACACCTTCGGGAATTTGTGCTCGTATTTTTTTATGACATATTGGTTTACAACAAGGACTTGAAGGAGCATTGTGATCATTTTCAAAGTGTGTTGTCCATTTTGACGAACCACCAACTACACGTCAATGGAAAGAAATGCCTCTTTGCTAAACCGCAACTCGAATACTTGGGCTATTTGGTTTTTGCCAAAGGGGTTGCTGTTGACCCTAACAAGATTTCAGTCATGGTAGAGTGGCCCACACCCAAATTCCTTAAAGAACTATGAGGATTTCTCGAATTGACTGGGTACTACCATCGATTTTTCAAGGGATATGGAGTTATTTCTTGGCCTCTCACTTAGCAACTCAAAAAAATGCTTTTAATTGGAACCCAGAGGTTGAGGCTGTCTTCCAAAAATTGAAAACAACTATGACAACAATTCCTGTTTTGGCTTTGCTGAACTTCAATTAGCTCTTCATTGTAGAGATAGATGTCTCGGGGTATGGTTTGGGTGCCATTTTGATGCAAAGTCAAAGACTAGTGGCTTATTTTAGCCAAGTCCTTTCAGCAAGGGAGCGGCAAAAGTCCATATATGAAAGAGAGTTAATGACTATTGTCTTAGCAGTTCAGAAGTGGCGTCACTACCTGCTTGGTCGCCATTTTATTGTGCGGACGGATCAAAGTAGTTTGAAGTTTCTACTAGAGCAAAGAGTGGTGAATGAGTCGTACCAAAAGTGGGTCGCAAAGCTGTTTGGGTATGATTTTGAAATTTAGTTTCGGTCTGGATTGGAGAATAAAGCAGCTGACACCTTATCTCGCATCCTCATTTCTATGGAGTTAGTTGCCCTCATGGTTCCTAGTCGCTTAGACACTTCGTTGATCAGTTCACAAGTTGAAGCTGACCCACACCTTGCTAAGATTCAGCGGAGGCTACTAGTTGATCCAGATGCTTATCCTCGGTATTCTTTAGACCATGGCATTCTCCTCTACAAGGGGCACCTAGTTCTTTCCAATGTCTCACCCCTTGTTACAACACTTCTTCAAGAGGGTCATGCTAGCGTGGTTGGAGGGTATTCCGGGTTCTTATGAACTTACAAACTACTCACACGAGATTTTTTTTTGGGTTGGAATGAAGAATGACATCAAAGAGTTTGTGGAAAAGTGTATAGTATGCTAATAAAATAAGGCCCTAACTTTGTCACCTGCTGGTTAGTACAACCATTGCCTATTCCAGAAAAAATATAGGATGATGTGACAATAGACTTTATTGAGGGGCTTCCTAAGTTTGAGGATTATAACTCCATTTTAGTTGTTGTGGATCAATTAAGCAAATATGCTCACTTTTCACTGCTTAAACATCTTTTCACAACTCAAACGGTGGTTGTTGTCTTTGTTCATGATGTTGTCAAATTACATGGAATTCCCCATTTCATTATCAATGATCGTGACAAAATATTTTTAGTCAATTTTGGACGGAGCTAATTCGGTTGCAGGGTACTTCTCTCTGCCATATTACCACATAACATCCCCAAACGGATGGACAAACGGAAGTGGTCAACCATTGTGTGGAGACATACCTTTGATGCTTTTCATATAACAAACCTAGATGTTGGTCTACATGGATTCCGTGGGCAGAATACTGGTATAATACCACTTCCACTCCTCCACTAATATGACATTGTTTTGAGCAGTTTACGAGCGAGACCCACCATCGTTGCTACATTCTGGATCAGACTCCACCTCTGTTCTAGTAGTGGATCAGTTATTACAAGAGCGTGATCTAATTTTAAATGAACTGAAAGTCCATCTCTGTTGTGCCTAATCCAAAATGAAGTCATTTGCAGATGCTCATCGTCGTGTAGTTCAATTTGAAGTTGGGGATTTTGTTTATTTAAAACTTTGTCCATAGCGTCTTCGTTCCCTTGCCAAGCGACCCAATGAGAAACTCTCCTTATGATATTTTGGCCCTTACAAGGTGGTGCAACAAATTGGTCCAGTGGCGTACAAGTTAGAGCTTCCTTCTTTGACAACTATTCATCCAATGTTTCATGTTTCACAACTCAAGCGGGCTCTTAGTTCAACTGATTTATGTCATCCACTTTCCCCTATTCTTGCTAATGATTTGGAATGGCTTGTGGAACCTGATCAGGTCTTAGATATTCGCCAGTCTCCCAATGACAATCAACTTAATATTGAAGTACTTATTCAGTGGAAAGGACTTCCTCAATTTAAAGCTTCATGGGAATTAGTTGACACCATTAAAGAGCACTTTCCTGACTTCCACCTTAAGGACAAGGTGTCTCACATTGAGGGGGATAATGATAGGCCTCCTATACATTATGTGTATACCAGAAAAGGGAAGAGAAATGTACTGCCACCTGGCAGTTAATTGTAACAGTCTTAGTATAGGTTAGGTAACAATCTAGATACGGGATAGGATGGTTTAAATAGGAAAAAGGAGGGAATTAGTGAGTATCGGATATTCTGTGAATCTAGTAGGAGAGTGATAGCCTCTCGGATAGCCATTTGAGGATGAATTGGGTTTTTTGTTTCTTGTAATTCTTGAAATTCAATAACAATTCTCCATTAGATAACTATCAATATCATGATACAAATGAGCCACAATTTTTTCCATTGATTTTAAAATCTGTTCACTACTTTAGCTAATACAACAAAAGAGAGGTCAACAGATCACGTGCCGATGAATCATATCTCTTATTCATTAATACTGGAATTTGGTGAGGTCGCCGGAAGGGACAGTGGGCTAATAAACTAGGCCAATTTCCTGGGTTTTAATCCCCACACGCGGCTATTGCTCGGCCTACAGGAGTCCTATGAATATGAGACCGCGCCTAACAAGGCTTATGCACAGAGCCAGTGGCAAATAACAGCACAGTACTCTCCCCAGTTTCAGAGTCACCAGTCTCTCCCAACACCCCTCCTCCAACACCCAGAACCAGATCAACGCCATGAAGGTATGATTTCCTACAATTTTATCAGGTTCATACTACTATTGTTTGTTGAGAGATGTATGCTAATATGGGGTGGGTTTGTTTCTTCGTTTGCAGCAAAAGGTGGTGATCAAGGTGGCTATGAATGGGCAGAAGTCACGCACCAAGGCCTTGAAGATTGCAGTCGGGGTTTCAGGGGTTGAATCAGCAGCTTTGAAAGGTCAAGAGAAGGATGAAATAGAGGTAACAGGGGAGGAAATTGATGTTGTTGCTCTCACCTTCTTGCTCCGGAAGAACGTGGGCAATGCAGAGGTGGTGAGCGTGGGCGCTGCAGAGAAGAAAGAGCAAAAGAAAGAGGAGAAGAAAGAGGAACAGAAAAATGAGCCAACTGTACACGCCTGGCATTCATATCCGTATGAGATTGGTGTTACTCACTACCCAATTTACCATTACCCGGAATACACCGACCGACCGGACTCATGCCCCATCATGTAAAGAAATAGATGCCCTGCAACTGCAACTGCACAAACCTCACGGCAGATCTTCATGCCACTGGGTCGTATCATATATTTTCAAAGATAGAAATAATCGCCCTTGCCCTACTCGATGATTTTAAGGCTCAGCTGGCTCCCTTCTTTGCTCTGTAAATCAAAACTGCAAGTTAGATATGCAGTGCTACTCTGTTTTCTGCGACTTTTTTCGCTTTCCCACCTCTTGTCTTGTCAATTTATATAACAAGATTGCATTTGTTAAGTGTAGTTGGATTTTTGAGCATCTGGGTATGCTGTTGAATAAGATTTGAGGCTTTAACTTCATGGTTTGTGTAGTTAATTGATTTTCTTTGCAATCTGTCTCAATAATACTTTCCAGCAACGAAGTGTTTGACATTATAGCAAACTCTCCAGATCCACACTGGAGACAAGATGGACTTGAAGTCTTGAACTTGAGTACAGAAGAATCCTATCGATAAAAAATAGGGTTGGAAGATCCCCACAAATGACATAGTGCAATTTTTCTGAACGCATAAAAACTTGGGTACTATTCTATTTGGAAATTTCAAAGAGATGGCCACTAGCAGCTCTGAAATATGATAGTTAAATGAGTGCTGGAGGCCCCATAAGAGGCTAGTTAAGAACAGTTCTCCTGGCTACAGAAGGCTTTAAGTGGTCAGGCAACAGTACTCTTCTTCCTTGAGAGTGTAAGGATGCAGTGCCAAGCTACAAAGTGGTGGCAGGCCTGAATGATTGCAAAATTAAGCTGGCAATCTGGTGCTGTCCCAAAATTAGGTCGGATGTTGCTTTGGAATCTGCCTCAATCCCAGTACTAAATGAATTGAAAATCTTGGAATATTGTGTCAAATGTTCAAAAGATGAATCTCTATATCGCTACAAAGGAGTAGAAAACACATGCCTGGAAATTACTTAGCCTACAACTTTGCCTCTCAGAATCCATCTTCATCCATCACACAACTGGCCCAATGGTTCACAATGACCAGCATAGTGTCCAGTTGGTCAAAATAACTAGTTAGCCATGAAACAGAACAACTCTGAAACCACTGAATAATAGCAAAAGAAAATTAATTTGTTTCACATCTCCCATGTGCATTGCAAATGTATGCTAATCTTGCAAGTTGGCATGTATGATAAGAATATTATTTAAAGCTGCCTTTTCCCAAAAGGGAGGATAAAGGGAAAGCTCAAAATTGGGAGACAGTGATATTAAGAAATAGGGGCAAGAAAGATGATGCATATGAAGAAACTTGTGACATGAATATGGTGCACACATGTCAATCTCTCCTGTTCCTTCTCCCATTGTTTGGGAAGGATGTTGGAGAAAAATTATGGAAATTCATGGGTAATTTTCTGTACATGATGCTTAGGTTAATGTTTAAAAAAACACTAGGAGCAATTTAAGCAAAGGTTTAGATAAAAACACACCTGAAATCAAGACCAATTGTCTAAATGTTGGGGCCTGCATGACTCCTCTGATGCCAACTAGGAAGGGAGTCAACAACCTTGACAAGCTTCTTAGATGGCATTCAGGGAGCCAGGCAGATCAACCCCTGACCATTGAATGAAGTGAATCCTTATGCTATCTGGGTTGACCTCCACACCCTACAAGATCCACCCATCATTGGAAGTGTTATCAACCCTGCTGCCAATTAGGAATCTATACCAACTCAAGAATACGCAGTCACCAGTAGCAAAACAGAACACTACCCCACTGAAGCACAAAGGCCAGACAATGATTTCAGGAGGTGTATTCATCCATTTAGATGAACCAAAACAGAATTACAACATATCAAATTACTGAGGTTGAGTATGCATTTTTAGAGAGAGAGAGAGTAAGAGCACTTTAAAAGAAGCATTCATAGTAGTCAGTTCAAGCAGTATAATTTCACCAAGTTTTTGAAAACAACCCATGTACTCTTATACTTTATCACATACTGTAAATCCAATATACTTCAATTAGCTTTGAAGTAACCAGTCCTACCTTTAGACCAAGTTGAAGGAAAAACCTACATAATTAATCTATTAGAAGATAATCAAGTCCAGATTTACTTACTTTCAAGCTGAAGATGATGATGGAGAGGAGTTGGATGAGGTTGAAAAACCATGTAACAGGGATCTCTGTCTCCCCCCACTGTTTTACAACTCTCTCTATCAGATCATATTAAAAGTTTACCCCCCGAGTCCAACTTGGAAGTGAGAAAAGTGAAATTTAAGAAAGTGTTGGAAAAAGAGATGAGAGGCAGAGACAAGAGAAAGTCCAGAGGACTTGGAGTAGGCGGCAGAGAAGGCTTCACTTTGCGCATCATTGTCTTATTGAAGATTATTATAGATAACATTAGATAGCGCCAAAAGCAGCCTGGGTTTTTGCAGGTTCACAAGTTTGGCTTCTTTTGTCATGGGTTCAGGTAAGGTAAGGTGACTCACCCATCATGCCAAGTTCTCTAATTTTTTTTTTTCATATTCAAGGTACCGATAATTCCATTTTTCCTTTCAGTCCATCCACTTTCATACTGCAACACAATGGAGCGGATTCAGCAGAATTTGTAGTATGAATAGAGGTGAGGGGCAGGTTAACAGAATTTGGACTGGTATGGTATTAGACAATGGCAAAGCTACTGCATGAGACAAATTACAGCTTAGCTATGGATGCTTTTTCCAAGTTTTCTTATGGTCTTTTGGGGAACATCCTATTATTATTGTTTTCCTATGAACAATTCTCAGTTTTCTATAGCTATTGGTTTACCAGCAAAGGGGCACATGACACCAATGTTCAAGACATGTCTTATTCATGAAAGCGCAGTTGAATTAAAATATTTGCAAGAACTTCAATTAGGACAAAGTTTTAACTCAATATTATCACAATTCCATGGTTCTTTATATTCATGTGGAGACTATCAAATTGTTGTTGTGAGAAGATTCTCTTCTACTTCTAACCGCTTCGATGAAGCTTTTGTGAAAATGTTACATCATTGCCTGGGACAGGAGTGCTGACACTCTTTAAGGATTATTGTGAGGGAGCCACTGCAATAATGCACTTTTGGGGTGACTTTACAATTTTGAGCATGCCAATAGTTCAGGCATCCATCCAAAGAAGGGCATCTGTTCTAGGCATTAATCTTAATTCCGGGGCACTAGAAATGGATGTTGAGATTATTGTCATATCCCCATGTGGAGGTAAGAATGGCAGGAGGCCTCATGTTGTTGACAGGCCATTATCACCTTGTCCACTTGGTTAGGCTTTGGGCCACATGATGCATATTTATAGGATCATGTCGTATAAGTTGTGTCACAATCTGTGCTATGTGACAGATTGCTCATATCTCCAAGTGTCCAAACTGAAAATAAAGCAACTACTATCTTGTAATCCACATAGAATTTCAGTTAGTTGAGTATATGACATACTAAATGTGTTAAAGTTTGTAACCGCCTAAATGGATATTAAGAACAAAGAATCTTACCTAATCGGTAACTTTCTCACACAGAATCTTTATAAACAACTTCTTGTTTGGGTGCTGGTAATCAATGGCCATGACTGAAGACATAATATAGAAAATAGATGCAGCTTGTGGTATATTTCTTTGCGCACCTCTGACTCATTAATTTATGTTCAAAGCAAAACTCAATCGAACAGGAAACTGCCTTTTATGAGTTTGCATGTTCTCATGGACTGTCATGGGCCTTTGAAATGATGACTCATTGGGCAGAAGGACATGGCCACAAAATAAGTGAAATCATTTTGCTGATTACACAAGAGATGACAGAACTGAAATGCAGAGCTATTGAAATTAGGACAGACAGGAAGGGAAGTTCAAGATTCTGTGTGAGAGGAGCAACAAGATTGAACTAAACCTAGTGTAGCAACATGCCAATTGAGGTTGTTAACAAGTATTTGATAAAACAAAAATCATGTTACAGACTCAAAACAATTGCTATATAAGCTAAAAAAGTGCTGTTTTGTATGACATTGATGTTTTCCTTTCTCTTTCTGACATGTGTGAGGTATGATGCATCTTCTCCTTTATCCTGACCTTTTGTTAATGGAGTTGACTGCTAGCTAGGCATCTGTCCCAACTCTCAAGTCAAATCACTTTAGTGATGGAGTAAAGGGACCATTTCATCAAAGTGGAAGGGAATCTCACAAAAATGTCACAGATGCTATGGTTCATGGAGCAAGTCTATTTTCCTCTTATCACTTTTGTGCGCACTCTTTCAACCAAAGAGCATTCAACTGTGATGATCCCTTCCCAATTTTGTTCTGATTTCATAGATCAGAATAAGAGTTCCTGAATATTTTATTAGAATAATTTTACAATTAATATTTGAATTTGAACTCCTTGTGAAACTTTATTCTTACCTAATCATGGAAGAACCCTAACTCACCCACAAAGCCTAATCCTATCATTGCCTATATGCTACTGTGCACCATACAGGAGGTGTCTGAAGCCACGTAATGTGATGTTAGACTAAAGATATTGAAATAGTCAGTTAACCATTTTATAACTATCTGTGATGTTAGGGTAAGGATATTTAAATAATAAGTTATCATCTTTGTAAGGTCACTCCTCTTCTCTCTTGTGTATATACTGTTGACTCTATGGGCACTCGTGACCTTAAAATCTATTTATACAGTTAAGAAGAGTCTAATATAATGTCAATAACTTCTCTTACCCCTATGTGGACAAAGCGTCGTGATAATCATATCTCATGGAGTTGCGGGATTAGTTAGAATGTCCACTCAGACTCCCATAAAGAATTGGGTATTGACTCTAATACCATTTATAATGATTTACATCGTTCTTTGTTAACGTGTCCATTAGTTAGAAGAAACCCATTATACACGTAGTGTTAGAAATTTTTTTCCTTATTTTTTAATTTGACTATAACCAAACAAAGGCCTAATATAATGTATTAAAAACTTAATTATCTATGGATCTTAACAGTATGCATTAAAATATAGGTTTTTATCTACACAAGTCGATCCAGATTTGAACTCTAGAGGCATGTGAGGATCAGCTGATTATTGTAATTTTTTGTTTTCCCTTAATGCCTCCGTGTGTCTCCCTCTGTCATACATGAGCCAGTGAGTCTGTCTGCCTAGTGTAGAGCATACTTCTAATGTCAATGTATTTTAATATCTTAATTACTATTTGGAGTTCTCATCTTAAAAGAACTCGAAAGAAAAAGGAAAAGACCCCATCCATGCTATTATGAGAAGATACAATTCTATTCCTTTTGAGATTCACATATATAATAGATCTCAAGAAATTCAGATTTAAGTCTATTTTGAATTCGGTTGAGTTGAATACCACCAATCATTCATGTATAACAGCCTACGTTTTTCCATCATTGCAAAAAGGGGTACCTTCATAATAAAATAATTTATTTTCTACATAACTGATTTTCTGCAAGTTTCACTTTTTGAATTATTTAAATAAGATTCTAATGGCTGGTGAGTGAGCCCCCCTACCCACTATGTCTGGAGATGAATGGACCCATCACACTCTCCAGAAGATATAGCATAACTCTCATTAATACTGTGTCCTAGTTCCTTATATAAATTTACTGCTGCCTTGTAGCATTGCACCATATCATCACTAAGGGGGCAGGGGAAGCATTTAAGAGAAAGCAGCAATGAGGCTCTCAGGTCCAGCCCTTTGCCTCCTTTCATTTCTTCTTATCTCTCTATTGCTTAGTTCCACCTTTGCTATTGAAAGGGTAAGCACCTACCATTTTTGTTTTCCTCATAAAGGTTGTGAGTGATGCTGTGATGGTGGTTTCATTTTTCAAGTAAATCTGTTGTGATGTTGGTGTAGTCATACATAGTGTATTTGGGAGCACACTCACATGGCCCAGAACCCTCTTCTGATGATCTGGATCAAGTTACTGAGTCTCATTATGAGTTTCTTGGATCATTCCTGGGAAGGTAATGAATTCCTTTTTTTTTCCTCATTTGTTTCCTTGAGGAACTGATATTCTATCCAAAGCTGATCACCTGCATGTTCTGAATTATTTTCCGCAGTCGTGATAATGCCAAAGAAGCCATTATTTACTCATACACAAGACACATCAATGGCTTTGCTGCAACTCTCCAGGACCATGAAGCTGCCCAGATAGCCAGTGAGCAATTCTTCTTGTTTCTCATCACTCTCTTTTAGTCTGCTATTTCTCAATTTGTGTTTGACTCATTAACAAATGCAGACCATCCCAAAGTAGTCTCAGTTTTCTTGAACAAGGGAAGGAAACTACACACAACAAGATCATGGCACTTTCTGGGTCTGGAGAATGATGGCATAATTCCTTCCAATTCTATCTGGAAGAAGGCGAGATTCGGCCAAGATACCATCATAGGAAACCTCGACACCGGTGAATTTTACATCTCTTTTCCCTTTTGGTCCTTTCCCTTTTCCTTAAATCTTTCATCTCATATATATGCCAAGTCAACTCCATCTCTAGATGAATACAGTTGAATGCAATTGGAACCAGCCCGTGATTTTTTGGTGAAATCAAAATCTTTGCCGAAATAGGGGTCCCCAGTCGGAACCTTCTTTCTTGTTTAAAAAATCTACACGTCTCTAGAAGGGTTGGTTGGCTTTTGTGATTTTTATTCCCTTGTTGGGATGCTTTCTTTGACTCGTTGGCTCTGGTATTTGAATGTGACGAAAGTTCATTTATTCTAACTACCTCTTGGTTGTGCTAAGTCATTACAGGAGTCTCAATCTTTGACAAAATAAACAAGTGGGGTGCCCCAGTGCTTTGAATTCAATAGATTCTCTTGGTTTTTTCAGCTGATAATGCATTTCAGTTAGTTCTTTAGAGCCACACGATACATTTGTTGACTAAAAAAATGTGTGATGAATTAATCGGTTTTTCAGCTCTTGTGTTTCAGTTTGATTATGAATTAAGATAGGCACGATACACGGGAATCTTGTTTGTAAATTTAGACTCTGGATAATTGAAGAGGTATAACTACTAAGTTCAAATCAAACTTCATAATATAAATATAAGGTAAGACATTCTTTAGGGGTTCAAGGAAGTAGCTGCATGACAACAGGTAACAAAAATGGCCCAGATCAGTGATTCTAGAATCAATAGAAATAATATTAACAGAGAATTTGTAGGTGAGAATTTAAAACGCTGTCATCAGGTAGGAAGTTGAAAGAAAGTAGCAGGGATGGTGAGTAAAACATATATCTCATTCACAAGGAAATTAAAAAGGAGACGATGATCTATTTTTCAGTAGTATATATGCTCAAAAGAAAAAGAATTGATGAACAAAAATTATGTTGCACTCGTAAAAATAATCGGGATAAAACTGAAATGAGTGTAGGTTGAATATGAACTACTGTCTCAATTTTTGGTTGCTATCATGCCTATCTTTCTTCAGTCTGGCCTTTTTGTTTAATGGAGATTCTGGTAGGTGTCTGGCCTGAATCAGCGAGTTTTAGTGATGAAGGAATGGGACCAATTCCATCAAGATGGAGAGGAATCTGCCAAAACGACAAAGATGCTGGATTTCACTGCAATAGGTCGGCTTCCACTTCCCACCTTTTGTAAATAAGAATCTTTTTTTTTCCCCATCTTCTGTTTTAGTTTCAAAATCTATTCACAACCCCAAACAATATGAGCCAAAAAAGTAGTGTTCTTTAATTATTTTTGACATATATGAAAGTAGAGATTCTATCAAACTGAGAACCATTTTTCGGTTACCTAGAGAACTTGATGTGTTCTTTTTAAGTAAATGGTTATTTACAGACAGATGTGCTTTCTTCCTTGGGAAACAGAACTTATTGTTTGTACAATGGCCTAGAGGTCGCCCACACTTGTTGAGTCCCTTCAACATCCTCAACAGTATAGAATCTGTTATGGAAATAGAGTTCGGTAGAGTTGCCATCTCTTGTGGGCAAAACAGTATTGTTTATGTCATCCATAGATGTTGCTTCAGATCTAGCATCATCTCCTTCAACATGTGGTGGGGCTCCCATTATTTTTGGCTGAGGGCCAGCAAAAGTAGACACTTTTGCTGAGGCTATGATGTGAACTTTGACAAATAAGCGGTGCTTCTCATAAGAGGCTTGATTTTTGTCTCCACATAAGAGGCTTGATTTTTGCCTCCACATAAGACGCTTGATTTTTGACTGAGTACTCAAGCTAATTGAGCTTAGTGTCATGGACTTAGTCTTTCCCTAAGCTCATACGACATTTAGATAAGTTAAGACACTTGATTTTGTTAAGCCAGTCTTACTCTCGATGCTTAACTTCCTAGGCTAAGATGCACAAGACTTGAAAACTTTAGAAGATATAGTAAGCAACACTTAAAGAATGGAAGCTATTATTACTCTTAAGGATGCTTTATAAGTTCTTAGGAAGCTCACTTGCTCGGTGTCTTGGCCAAATAAGGGTCTCACCTATTTATAGGCACCTTAGGAAGTCTCTAGAGCCTTAGAGGGTTCCTTACAAATCATGAATATTCTAAAATCTCTTACACTAGTCTATGTACAAGTCTATGTACAAGTATATACAAGACACTTTTGGAACTTTCTAGAATGCCTTAGACTATTCCCATGTCTTCCACTTTAGTATAGAGAAGTGTGGGTGTCTCTAGCTATCTTTAGAATCTTCAACACTCTTCCCACTAATGGCTAAGTGTAAGAGTCTCCAGAAGCTTCTTGGCCTCTATATAAGCACATGAGGAGGGTCATCTGGAGCATCTTGTGACACTCTCCCCCACCTAAGCCACATACGTCCTCGGCCTTCAGCCTGGGATCGTTTGATCTGCTCTTGGAACTACCATAGAGCGTTTGTTGGCTTCCAGTTGGCCTCGCTCTCTGGTAGTCCCTTCTATTTCACCAAGTACTCCATAGTAGGAGGCATGCCTCGTTTTCTTACAATTCTGTCTGCGATGATGTACTCTACCTCATTATCATAGGAGGTCACAACTACTATAGGTGCCTGCTTAGATAACCCTTGACTTGGATCATCCTTGTCTTTGTTATATGGTTTCAAGTAGCTTACGTGGACGACAGGATGAATCTTCAACCTCAGTGGCAACTCAACTTTGTAAGACACCTTGTCGACATTTTTAAGTATGGGGAAAGGGTCTTCATACTTCCTCACAAGGCCCTTATGCACTAGCTGTAGTGACTTGAATTGTTGAGGAAGAAGCCTGACAAGTGTCATGTCCCCGACCTTGTACTTTGTGTGGCGTCGCTTCTTGTCAGCACATTTCTTCATCTTCCTAGTGGCCTTATTCAAGTGTGAGCGTGCTATATCAGTTTACTCGTGCCACCCTTTAATGAACTTAAAAGTCGTTAGACTTCTCCCCATATAGCCCATCGCTAGTATGTGAGGAGTCAATGGTTGTTGCCTCGTGGCTAGCTTGAATGGGCTTTTGTTGGTCGTCTCACTCCTTTGTAAGTTGTATGAGAACTGGGTCACATCTAGCAACTTAGCCCAATCCTTTTGGTCGACACTCACGAAGTGCCTAAAGTAGAACTCTAATAAGACATTCATCTTCTTAGTTTTCCCATCCGTTTGTAGGTGAAATCTTGTAGAGAAGTGAAACTTCGATCCCATAAGCTTGAATAGCTCCATCCAAAACTTCCTAGTGAAGCACAAGTCACGATCACTGATGATGTACTTAGGTAATCCCTAATATTTTACCACATACTTAAGGAATAACCTTGTTGCCTTCTCTGTGGTACAATCTTTAGGGGCTGCTATGAAAGTAGCATACTTAGAGAACCTGTCTACTACCACTATAATTGAGTTGTAGCCCTCCGACTTAGGCAACCTAATGATAAAGTCCATAGTGACACTCTCCCATGGATGTTTCGCGATAGGTACTGGCTTCAACAAGCCTCTTGGTTGTTATTGTTCTACCTTGTCTTGTTGGCACACAAGACAAGTCCTCACATAGGCCTCAACTTTATCCTGTATCTGAAGCTAGTATTAAACCGACTCAAGTAGTGCCCGCATGCGTCATTGCCCAAGGTGCCCAACCCGCTTAGTATCATGACACTCTTTGATAAGATTTCTTCTCATGTTTCCCCACTTAGGCATGTAGAGTCATTTCCCCTTGGTGTAAAGTAGGTTGTCCTCCACCTAGAACCGCTTAGTTTTCCCCTCATGGGTTAAGGCAATGAGGCCCTTAGCCACTAGATCATGTTACAACCCCTTCCTTAAGAGATCCACGATATCTCTTTGGGGTTGGCTTGTCATGGATGATAGCTCCACCTTGTGGTTTATGGTGTCGACCACATGATTAGTGCTTCCTGTTTTATACTCTAGCGTATAGTCGAACTCGGTTAGGAAGTCTTGTCACCTAGCTTGCTTAGGACTTAGCTTCTTCTGCATTTGGAAGTAGCTAGTGGCAACATTGTCGGTCTTCACCATAAAATGAGACCCCAATAGATAATGCCTCAATGTGCCCAATTTTTCATATCTTTCTCTTGTACCATGTAGCGTCTCTCAATGTCATTGAGTTTGCGACTCTCGAAGGCTATCAGATGTCTATCTTGCATAAAAATCCCTTCAATAGCAAAGTCAGAGGCATTCGTGTGTACTTCAAATACCTTGGTGTGGTCAGGTAGTGCCAATACCAGCTTATCAGTCACAACCTTCTTCAAATCCTCAAAGGCTCACTGACACTTCTCATCCTATTCCCATGCATTGTTTTTCTTGAGAAGATTGGTGAGTGGAGCTACCCTTGTAGAGTAAACCTTGATGAACTGTCGATAATAGTTAACCAAGCCAAGGAAAGACTTTAGCTAAGGTACCTAAGTAGGCGGATCTTACTCCTGGAGGACCTTCGCATTGATTTCATTCATCATCAACTTGCCATCATTGATGCAATGCCCTAGAAAGCTCACATCTTCCTTAGAAAATGAGCACTTTTCTTTTTTTACATATAGCTTGTTCTGCCTTAGAACCTTGAAGACCTTCCTTAGATGCTCTACATGTTCTTCTAGGGTGTTACTATAGATGAGTATGTCATCCAAGTAAACCACCATGAATTTGTTTAAATATAGGTGGAAGATTTTATTTATGAGTGTACAAAATGTTGTTGGAGCATTGATTAGGTTGAAGAGCGTCACTAAGAACTTGTATGAGTCATACTGAGTCACACATGTAGTCTTTGGCTTGTCCTTTTCCTCAATACTCACTTGGTAGTAGTCCGATCTCAAGTCCAACTTCGTGAAGTACCTTACTATACCAAGTTGATCAAATAGATCAACAATGAGTGGAATGAGGCACTTGTTCTTTATCGTCATATTGTTGAGTGCTTGGTAGTCAATGCACATCCTTAGAGACTCATCATGTTTCTTTTGAAACAACACTGGCGCACCATAGGGAGCCATGGATGGTTGGATGAACTCTGTGTCTAGCAATTCCTTGGGTTGTCTCCTTAGCTTTTCCAACTCGAATGGTGCCATCCTATATGGCCCTCTATTAGGGGGCTTAGCTTCTGACTCCAACTCAATCTTATGATCCCCCTCCTTTTTAGGTGGGAGTCTCTTAGGCAACTTTGATGGGATCACATCCTTGAACTCATTAAAGAATTCCTCGATTTCCTTTGACATGAGTTTCCCTAACCCATTTTCTTTTTTCTCATTGAGGGTGGCTATGTAAGTCACCTCTTTCTTTTCAACCCTTTCCTCACTTGAAGAGCTGATAGCATAGGAGTCTTAGGCGAACCTTCAGTGATGGTAGGAACCATGCAAAGCTTCTCCTCTTCCAAAATAGCCATTAGGTATAGAAAGGGTGATGACATAACCTTGACTTTCCTTAGGAAGTCCATCTCCAATACCAACTTGAAGTCCTCCATGGGTGTTAGTGTGAAGTTGACCCTTTTTTCCCATGAGCCAATGTATATAGCCACCCCATGTGCTATAGCATGTGATGGCTTAGCAGCAAAGTTAACTACCTTGACCCAACCTCCCTCCTTAGATGTTGGGAGCTCCAATCTCTTTGTTTCATCATCTGAGACAAAGTTAAAAGTAACACCAGTGTCCACCAAGGAATTATTGGCCTTTCCATTCACAAGGGTCTTCACATACATTAGCCTTTTGTTTTAAGGTGTCTTAGGCATTGACTTAACCTTGAGGGCATTTAGGAGTTGCAATGATCCCATGTGCACATCACCCTCCTTTTCTTTTTCCTCGATCATGGTGTTTAAGGCTTTCCTCTTGAGACAATCTCGCATCCAATGTGGATTATCACATAAGAAGTAGTTGGTCCTGGGTGTGAACTCCTTCCATTTTTCGTTGTCCTTTACATCCTTGCAACTAGGGCCCTTGTTTGATCATTCCTTAGGAATGTAGCCCCGTGATCCTTTATCTCTCCCACCTTTGGCATGATTACCCTTGGACTGTGGCTTAGGCTTGGGGAAGTTTCCCTTCTTATATTCCACCAAGGACTCTACTACTATCATGGTCGTGGCTAGGTCTTGACACCACGTCTCCTTAACTCTTGCTTGGCCCATCTTTATGGGTTGTCAATGAAGTTAAATAGTAGCTCTTCCTTGGACATGTTAGGAATCTCAAGCATTAGTGTAGAGAATTTCTAAATGTACTAACGGATCGAGCCCATGTGCTTGAGACTTTTCACCTTTTTCCTTGCTAAGTAGACCACATCCTCAGGATAAAATTGCCTCTTGATCTCTCATTTAAAGGCACCCCACGTGTTTATGGTGCACGTTTCATTTTCTATATCTACAAACCTCCGACGCTACCATAGAGTAGCATTATCAATGAGGTAGAGAGTTACGGTGCATACCTTAGTGGCTTCATCTGTTAGTGCGATAGCCTCAAAATACCTCTCCATGTGCCACAAGAAGTTGTCCAGTTCCTTAGAATCCCTCTTACTACTGAACGTGTGTGGCTTTGGCACCTTCACCCTTGGTGCCTCATGAGTGGCCATGACCCATGCCAACATGGTTGTTTTGTAGATGGCCAGCTCTTGCCGAACCTCCTGGTGTCGAGCCTCCATACATGTAGCCAAGGCTTCCATCATTGACTTCATGCTAGCAAGCATGCTCATGACCTTGTCTTGAAAGGACATGAACTCCTTGTGCGACACCGGCTAAACTTGTGAGACAAGCACCTCCTGACAAAGGTCTTGAATATACTCTCTTAGATCATTTAAGCTCTTCTCCATGTCTTGCTCTATCAAGTCTACCCCCTCTCGGGTGTTCGTCATGGCTAGTCTTGCCTCCATGTTGGTTAAGGCATCACGAGACTTATCCTTCCTGCCCCTACCACATGCAATAGGCTTGGTCTCCTTCCCACGGGTTTGCTTGCTAATCTCCTCAATGTTAGAGCCTGACATGCTTTCTTTACTATGCCTGCTTCGTAGTTGCACTTTGATACCAATCATCACAGACTTAGTCTTTCCCTAAACTCGTGCTACACTTAGACAAACCAAAATATTTGATCTTGTTTAATCACCCGATACTTAGCTCGTTAAGCTAAGATGCATACAACTTGGAAGCTTTAAAAGGTGTAGTAGGCAACACTTAAAGAATGAAAGTTTTTATTGTTCTTAAGGATGCTTAATTTACAAGTGCTTAGTATCTTGACCAAATAAGGGTTTCACCTATTTATAGGCACCTTAGGAAGTCTCTAGAACCTTGGAGGGTTCCTTACAAATCATGAATATTCTAGAATCTCTTAAACTAATATATGTACAAGCTTATGTACAAGTATATAAAAGACACTTCTGGAACTCTCTAGAATGCCTTAGACTCTTCCCATGCCTTCCACTTTAGTATAAAGAAGTATGGGTGTTTCTAGCCATATCTAGAATCTTCCACACTTTTCCCACCAATAGCTAAGTGTAGGAGTCTTTAGAAGCTTCTTGACCTCCGTATAAGCCCATGGGAAGGGTCATTTGGAGCATCTTGTGACATTAGGCCAACTTAGCATCAATCTTTCAGTAATGACAAAGGAAAAGTGGTTTTTTCATGACTTCATTGTCGGTGTGTTCACCTTGTGTTAGTTTATGTTATATTTCATTGGTAGTATGCATGGACTGTTTGTTGAATATTACAGGAAGCTGATTGGGGCAAGATACTTCCACCAAGGATATGGTGCCGCCGTAGGCTCACTCAACTCTTCCTTCCATACCCCACGCGACACTGAGGGTCATGGGTCTCACACCTTATCAACAGCAGGTGGTAACTTTGTAGAGGGGGCTAGTGTTTTTGGCTTTGGCAATGGAACAGCGAAAGGTGGGTCGCCTAAAGCACGGGTGGCAGCTTACAAGGTGTGTTGGCCACCAGTGGGTGGCAATGAGTGCTTTGATGCAGATATATTGGCAGCGTTTGATATAGCCATCCATGATGGAGTTGATGTGCTATCTGCTTCACTGGGAGGATTACCCACACCCTTTTTCAACGACAGTCTTTCTATAGGTTCCTTCCACGCAGTTAAGCATGGTATTGTGGTGGTTTGCTCAGCTGGCAATTCTGGACCCGCTGATGGTACTGTTTCAAACATTTCACCATGGCAGTTCACCGTTGGAGCCAGCACCATGGATCGCCGGTTCCCTAGTTATGTTGTCCTTGGAAACAAGAAACGCTTAGAGGTTAGTTTCCCTCCTGACCTCAAAATCGGTCTTTTCAAATTGTGATGCTGCATGCTACGTACTCGTGTCCTTAATATTTTTCCCCTGGTGACTGGTGATTGGAGTCTCACTAGGACTAAAGGAATCACTGGTTGTTGCTAATATTGAGGGGCAATCAGCATGGCAATCTTTTGACATGTCTCTTCTTTCTGAAATCCTCTTCCACGGATACAAACTTACCAATGTTCTTTTTTGGTTTTTTAACTTTTTTTTTTGTTCTTTTGGAAGGGAGGAAGTCTTTCAGCTAAAGCCTTGCCACCCAACAAGTTCTTTCCACTTATCAGTGCTGCAGATGCCAAAGCAGCTAATGCATCAGCTGATGACGCGTAAGGATAGAACAACTCAAGCTATTGGTATTCTGATTCTATAGACCCGCTATTTGAACACTCTTCTATGTAGCAATGTTGTGAAAATGGAGTTTCAGAAGCGAATTGCCCATTATTTTATCATTTCAAAATAAGAATCCATTTTTCCATTTGTAACAAAATGCTTTCTGATGATATATCTGATGTGCTTTAGTCACTTCAGTGGAAAATCATCACATATTTTGCATAGCTGAGAGGTAATTTTCTTGAATGATGCAGTTTGCTTTGTAAGGCTGGGACACTTGATCATAGCAAGGTGAAGGGAAAGATCTTGGTGTGCCTTCGAGGGGAGAATGCAAGGGTGGACAAGGGCCAGCAAGCTGCTCTGGCTGGTGCTGTGGGGATGGTTCTTGCCAACAATGAGCTTACTGGGAATGAAGTTATAGCTGATCCCCATGTCCTCCCTGCTTCGCATATCAACTTCACTGATGGGGTTGCTGTCTTCACCTACCTCAATTCGACTAAGTAAGATGACATACCAATAGTATCATAGAAATTGCCCACATATGAAATGACTAGAAAGAGAATGTAGTCTTAACCATCCATTTGGGATCAAGATCTGGCTGCTACTCTGTTTGTTCCAAGAGCTTGTCAAATGTAGAGTTCAGATTGATCACATGACGGATCATTCATATATATATATATATATATATATATATGGACCCCCTTAATTATAAGCTTTCTATAATTGCTGCCATTGTTCTTTCATTACGTTTCAAGTAGTAACATAATTTTAACCAGGTCTCCCATTGCTTATATTACCCCTTCAACAACTGAGTTGGGCACTAAGCCAGCACCCTTCATGGCAGCTTTTTCATCAAAGGGACCTAACACCATTACACCAGAGATCCTTAAGGTTTTCCAAGCAACTCAACATTCTCTTTTCACTTTTCTCTCTATTGAATCATTTAGGCAACTTATTGTTTTCTCTCATGCTACAGCCAGATATAACCGCACCTGGAGTAAGTGTAATAGCTGCATACACTGAAGCACAAGGGCCAACTAATCAAGATTTTGATCAACGGAGAGTTCTATTTAACTCGGTATCAGGCACTTCAATGTCGTGCCCTCATGTTTCTGGCATTGTTGGCCTTCTTAAAACCCTCCACCCGGATTGGAGTCCTGCAGCTATTAGATCAGCAATAATGACCACCGGTCAGAAGACCCTTTAACTTCCTAATGCATGCTGTTTAGCAGCTGTTTCTCTCATTCTTTTCAGTTGATTTTGTTTTTGTTTCTACCTTACAGCAAGAACAATGGACAATTCTATGGAAGCAATACTCAATGCATCCTATTTCAAGGCAACACCATTCAGCTATGGAGCAGGACATGTTCGGCCAAACCGTGCTATGAATCCAGGGTTGGTTTATGACTTAAATGTTAATGACTACCTCAACTTTCTATGTGCCTTGGGGTATAACCAAACCCTGATCAAAATGTTCTCAGAGAGGCCCTATACATGCCCCAAGCCAATCAGTCTCACCAACTTCAATTACCCTTCAATCACAGTCCCTAAGCTCCATGGCTCTATCACTGTGACTCGAACTCTTAAGAATGTTGGTCCTCCCGGAACCTACAAAGCACGCATCCGGAAACCCACTGGAATCTCAGTTTTAGTCAAGCCAGACAGCTTAAAATTCAATAAGATCGGGGAAGAGAAGACCTTCAGTCTTACTCTCCAGGCTGAAAGAGCCGGTGCAGCTAGGGACTACGTATTTGGAGAGTTGATATGGTCAGATGCTAAGCATTTTGTGAGAAGTCCTATTGTGGTGAAGGCAGCCTAGCTACCTAGGTACACTTAAGCAACAGAATTTATTTACTTATTAGATCAGTTAAGCTTTTAGTATGGCATTCTGTTTTATTCTTGCCTTTTTAGTTCTCAAAATTAATTTTCTTCTGTGTTGTTGCTTTGATGGTGATTATCGATAAATTAAAGGGAAGAAAAAACAAGCTCAAGAAACTTGTTACACAAAGAGAACAGGTTGATCCCTGATTCATTTAATTTGTACTTTCATTCGGTGTGGGTATTGGGTTGTTATGGTTTTGAGCATGGATCAGAAGAAGTTCTGTTGCTAAGGAGATAGAAAATGGTACGTACAAGATAATTTGCTGATAAAATATAGGAGTATGTATATATATATAGAAGCTTAAAGCTAGCCTTCAATGAGAGACTGATTATTATGTATGGGTCGACACAGGAGGAAAAGAAAATTAATATTACATAGCTTAAAACCCTTTTAGAAGTTTTTAAACAAAGGAAGGCCTCCCATGAAAACCCCATATGATTCAGAAGCATGATGAGATTAGTATGCTAGCTAGTAGTTCATCTCTCAGCCTTCACCAAATCATGGATCATTGCTTCCGCCTAAAACAAAACCTAAAGAAACCGTCTGCAAAATTGGAAATTGATCAGGTGGAACAGTGATCCAAATTTAGTGTCAATCCTCTCTGGAATTCAACATATGGATATGCAAAGGGTTGATCACCATCCTTGGTATTCCATCTACAAATATAAAGACAGAAAGCTTCAAGTTTTGCACAATATATCTATAATACCCAGGAAATAACAAGAAAACTAGCTAGGTTTCTATCAGAAATATATTCTTGAAAAGATACAAGGAATCACCTGAAATTCTGTACAAGGTGGTGGAGGAAGAAGGCAACCTGTATCTTAGCAAGCTCAGATCCGGGGCAGCATCTTGACCCTCCACCAAAGGGAGTAAATTTCTTGCATGTTTGATCTCGGCCCTGAGTTTTATCAAGAAAATCAATTTCCACATTATTAATCATGAGGAGCAATGATGACATATGCTATAGAAGATGTATGTCTCTCTCATCTCTCTTGCATGTTTGATCTTCCATGTACTATTGACACATGTATGGAACCCCCCACAATTCTTAATTAAGGAAATTAATTCATTCCTAATGGAAAAAGAATTTATCCATCCATTCTGAATTATATCTAATAAGTAAGTGCATCTAGAATTACTCAATGAGTTCCAACCTAAAGAAGTTGTGGACTTTCAGTTTTTATATTGGGTTCCACATCTAATTCTTCTCCTCATACTGAAATTACAGTTATTTTATTAGAAAGCTAAGATTGAAGTGATTACCTCCCATCTCCATGGATGGAACTGGAGAGCACTTGCATGGAGAGATGGGTCCAAATGAACTGCACTGAAAACTGGTAGGACCTTCCAACCAGATGGAATTAGATAATCTGGGAGAAAGAAAATATAAAGGGGAGGATCTTTTTAATACAGAGAATGAAAAGTACACAATACAAAAAGCTCATGCATGCATTATTATGGCTTATCTCTTGGAGGGTCAAGGTGGAGTAGTACCTCTAAATTTGATATCTTTGAGAGCTTTTCTGTGCACAAACTTCACAACATTGCCACATCTGAGAGCTTCATGAATGACCTACGATGTGGAACCAAATAATATATACTTAAATGATCAGATCATCATTGTAAACATGATGGAAACCCAAATGATGGAAATAATCCTACATTTTTAGTAAAATCCATTCGCTTATAATCATCCCAGTTCAAATAGTCATCTTTCTGCTTCATGCTTCTTATCTTCTGATGCTCCAGCTATGTATCAAGAAAAGGAAAAGCAAAAGAAAAAGTGGTAAATTAATTTGACCATGAATTCAGTTTCCACCTGATCAAGTATATGGTACACAGAAAATGTTACCTTTAACTGTTCCAGTGCAGTGGGTGATTTACCCAGAAAATGCACAGCCAAGGCCATTAAGAGAGAGGTAGTTTCATAGCCACCCAGTAGAGAATCCAAAACGAAGCTCACTTTTTCATCTTCTGATAAGGTATCAACGCATAAAAGGATCTCAAGGAAATCATCCCTTTTGCTAGAATTCTCAGCATCTCTTCTTCTTTCCTCTATAATTGCTTTGACAGTAGAAGATATCCTAATTCTAGCCTGTAAAGAAAGTTCAAAGAAAAGGTGATCCCATGCCTTCCTTTTTGCTATGGAAGAAAAGGAACTAGCTAACTATCTGAAATTATTAAACAACATGGTTGTTTTTGCATCAAACAAAGCTAACTATATCTTAGCTTTCTTTTTGGGTAGAGAAATGAGAAAAAATTAGAGAGTTGGAGCACCTGAACAGCTCTTGCGTATGGAGTTCCGGGAATATAGAGTGGGAAAGATATGAGTCCTCTCATAAAAGTGAGGAAATCTTGAAGAATTTTAGCAGTCTGTGGATCATCTGGTGTCAAGCCTAAGACCTGCTTTACTATTACATTGAATGTGAACTGCGGAATATGAAGTCAGACGTTAATTATAAAAAAGGAAAAACAAGTCATCAGATTGTCGAATTCTTGGATAACTAGTGATTAACTAACTTATTATTATTGCTTGGGTTTCTTTTTGTAAGCAATACCTTTCTAGCCTCTTCACAGAAGATGACTTGTGGTTTATCTTTCCAGGAATCAAGAACCCGAATAGCTGCCCTTTCCACCTCGTTGAGAAACTCAGGCTTTGTTTTTGTAGTGGTGACCAGTGAGAGAGCCACGTTTCTGAGCCTCTTGTGGGTGTCGCCTACCGCCACCAGCATGGAAATCTTCCCGAGAATACCATGGATGGGCTTTGGATAACTGCACTGGAACAACTTGTCTTCATTCTGAAGTATGAAGTAGTTGAGCTCCTGGTCACAAGATACCACAGTTGGAGAGAAGAACAAGTGGGATTTGAACACTTTGCCAAACCTGAAATCCCAAAACCTTCCAACTCTTATTTTATCCTTCGATCACCATTCTAAAACCCATTTCAGACTAACTGACAATAGCCTGGTGTTAAAAATATATAAATATATAAGGAAAAGAGCATCAACTAACTGTTCACTTACCTAGAACAACGGTCTTGAAGAAATGCACCAAGAGAATTAGAGGGGTGAGGCTTCAAAAAACAAAGGGTTTCACCCAGTAGAGGCCACCCAAAAGTCCCTTTAGGGACATGCCCAAGCTTGAAGAACAAGGGCAGAAAGTGGTTCAAGATGAGACCCAAGACAAGCCCAACCAGACCAACTAAAAGAACAAACCAAAAACCTACAGCCATGGACGGAGGTGGTTATGTTGTGTGTGTGTGTGTGTGTTTATATATAAAATATTTATTCTCTCCAAATTTTTCCGTGGAAGTAAGTGGAAGGAAAAACTGCAATGGAAACTTTCTGTGGGTACAAAATGATAGCCTCGAATTCCTATATATAGAGAGTGAAGTAGATACCTTATATGTTTATTATCACAAGGAGAAAGCAAGCAGGCTTTTCCACAGAGGTGAAATTTACTTTATCAGAAGGCATAGGAAATGAAATCAAGCTAGCTAGTCTAGGATCTAGGCCCCTACACACTACTCTCTAGTACTGGAGGTGCAGAAGAGAGAGAGACTGAGGGCATTCATAAATCATAATAATACATTATATATAATATCAGTTGTGTTAGATCATATGAGGTATGGTGTTTTGGGCCAAAATGGCCTTCTCCCTAAACTTAATACCAAAATTGGGATTAAGGTAAAACTATCGTTAAAAATAGTCTCATCTGTCCACGTAAGAAAAGATAATATTTTTTTATGTTATTTTTTTTACTTTCCCATTTGTTTCCTATTCCGTGGTTGGCTGTCTCCGGAGTTTCTCTTCAAACCCTAACCCGACTAGTGGGCCATTGTAAGAAACATTTTTGGAACTATAAAATTGAGGTTGGTTTTGAGTTTATATGTAAATTTTTTTTTGACTTATAGGTTATGTTTCGTACGTGATATGTTTTTGTAAGAAAATTTTATGAAAATTTTTTTTTAGCTTACAAGTTGTGTTCCATGTGTGAGAAATATTTATGAGAATTTTTTGTAAGAATTTTTTTTTTGTTGTATTCCATACGTAAGAAATTTTTGTGAGAATTTTTTTTGGTTTACAAGTTGTGTTCCATGTGTGAGAAATGTTTGTGAGAAATTTTTTTTGGCTTACAAGTTCTGTTCCATTTGTGATAAATTTTTTTGGCTTATAGATTGTGTTCCATGCGTGAAAAATTTGGTCAAGGTTGTGTTCTTGAAAAGTGCTACACTGATACAATCTTACATTTATGGTGGTCCACCCGTCTCGTATGAATAAGAGCCCACCCCAACATTGATATCTTACATGATTCGTGACATTTTTTTGCCAGAAAAAGTAATTTCTTTGTAGGCATTCACCAACATTCAAAGTTGAAATTTAACTATTCAAGTTTTCTAAAGCAAATTGTATTTCATATTTAAATTTTTAATGACTATATAATATATTTAGTTGACTTATCTTTTTAGATGTGATATATGTTATTGGAACTCAGGAACTTACTTAATAGTCTTTCAATATTTTTTTTCCATGTGGTTGTAGAAATTGTCAATGGGAAAACCGTTAGGTAGAAGCTTGTATTTAGGGAACGATGGAATAATTCTTATCCATTTTGAATATGCTACCACCCAAGACAAGTGTCTTGATGCTCATATTGATGTTTAGTATTATGACCAATGCTATAATTTATTGTCATTATTTAGGCCACCAAAGACATACTAATCATTTTTTATTTAAAAATCAATAAAAGAAATTGAACCTAAACTATATACTGTTTTATTTTATTTTTTGAAAAAATAAAAAAAAGACATGTGAATTTGTTGTCATGTCCTCATTTTCTTCAAATCCTAAATCCTAATCTTAAAGAAGGGAAAAAAAAATTAAATCCTAACCTTGGAGAAGGGAAAAGAAAAAGGAAAAACAGATAAAGGAATAAAAAGGGAGGAAAAGGAAGAAAAAGTAAAGAATGATGAGAAGTAAGAAGTAAAGTTTCGGTGTATTTAGAATTTCCAAGTGTTTGAACATAAGTTAAGGTTATGACAAGGCTTCATAGTACTAAAAAAGTCAATTTGAACATAAGTTTCATAAAATGATTAGATCCTATATATATATATTTTTAATAAATAGGTCATTTTGACCAAAAACTCTGAGGTAGGAACTCAACCTCGCCTTCGTACATATCAAGACTTTGGTTTTGTTTAAAAGCTCTACTACATTCGGCTGGCCCTTCACCCATTTAGCCCTCAATGCATTACTCATTATGCACTTTAAAAGTGCCCACTCATAATTAATTCTTTAATTTAGTTGTCTCTTTGATGAATTTTTGTTTTCTTTTTTGTCAACCCATGATGGTATATGTACACGGGACTAGGTTGAGTGACCCCATGCACGCACATGGGACACTGGATAGGCATGCATTTTTCTTATCTACCCTTTTCCTTTCCGTTCTTTTTTTCTGTTCTTTTCATTTCTTTGGCTTTCTTTAATTTCCTCCATGCATATATGATATAATATTGACTTGCAAAACCATAAACAAATTAACATGTAATATCCGATTTAAAATGGATTTGAGGTCATTGATCTATTTCCCAATTTCCCTACTGATCATTCGGTTGCAGTACTATTTGCTTAGAGGCCCTGATCATATGATATTAGATAATTGATCTTCCTATTTGGACCCACGATATGTGGTAGAAGTGTTAGGGTTCTAATATATATGATAACATTGATTAAAAATTTATCTTCTTGACTGCATGCATGTATGCAGAGAAAGGAAGATATTCTCCGGCTGTAGTAATGATAAATTAATCTTCATTGTTGGAGCTGAACCCAAAAAAAAATCACAAAGTAAGGCGCCGGCCACCACATAAAAGCATTGATCCGAGTTATTCAAATGGTAGATGGGGAGGTTGGGTTTGCTCCGAATCCAAACATGTGCACCCACCACTGGGGATGCTATCAACTTTTCATAATTTTGTTTCTTTTGTATTATTGACTTGGTCCGTGCCCTCATTAATTTATTTAGACTTTTAGCGTTTCAGTTCATGGGCAACAAAGATCATATAGATTCACGTGTGCTCTCTCCCTTCAACATTCTAGCTAGCTACTTTACTTTGGAGAATGGGCAAGGACTGAAAATAAAGTAAGAGTGTAAGACCAGTTACCTTTTGAGGATTTTTTTTATAAATGTACGGTTTTTTTATATATCATTTTTTAAAATACCATAAATTAGAAAATAATGTCAATTCTACTGTGCTTTTGTACATGGAATGCAAAGGTGATTTTTTTTTTTTTTTTTTATGCAAACTCATTTATCATGTCTTTTGAATTTGATTTTATATCCAAAATATTTTTAGACATTTTCTATAATTTCATAAAATCCAATATATATTAAAGGTATCTCTTTGAAGAAAAATATTTCATAATTTTATAAATTTTAATTTATATTATAAATGTCTTTTTAATTTGATTTTCTATAAAAAGTATTTATTGAAAAAACACTTTTTATAATTTTAAAAAAAATTGAATTTATACTAAAAGTGTTTTTTGAAAAATCATCTACAATTTCACAAAATTCAATATATACTAAAGGTATCTAATAAGATAAGGGTCTGTTTTTTATTACCGACACTACAAGTGTCTTTTCAATTTGACTTTATATTTAAGAGACACCTTTTACAATAAAAAAAAAAAAAAGGATTTATACACAATTCCACAAACTCCAATGTATATTAGAAGAGTTTCTTTAAAAGACATCTTTCATAATTTTACAAATTTTAATTTATACTATAAGTGTCTATTGAATTTGATTTCATATTGAAAGAGTTTTTCAAGAGTCATCTTTTATAATTTCAAAAAAAATTGATTTATATTAAAAGTGTCTTTTCAATACATCTTTCATAATTTCACAAAATCCAATATATACTTAAAGTGTCTCTAAAAATTATATTTCTTTTATATAAAATTAAATTCAACAAACATTTATAATATAAATTAAAATTTTTAAAATTGTGGAAGATAGAAATTAAAATTCAAGACACTTTTAGTATATATTGGATTTTTTAGAATTATAAAAAAAAAACTTTTTAAGAGATACTTTTAATTTAAATCTAATTTTCTAGAATTATAAAAGATGTTTTGAAGAGACCGTTTTAGTTTAAATTCATTTTTTTTAAATGTATATCATGAATTTGAAAATTATGAAAGATATATCTTCAATAGACACCTTCAATACGACAAAAAACATCATAAATCTATTAATATTTTTCCAAGTAACATTTTTTAAAAGTTTTTTTTAAAGTTAGTGTATAAGTTAAAAAGCCACCACCTTCTTCATTTTGAAACTGGGTGATTTAGAGTTGTTCAGAGATAATAAGGGTAGGATTTTGTTTGTGATGATGAGAGTAATGGTGGTGGGGGTGAGGAATTTTATGGGACTTGTTCATCACAGTAGCAGTCACATACTGATCCATGGAAAATTACTTCAATGGTGGTGAGGCCTACACATGTGATATTTTTCATTAGAGTTCCAAATTAACAGAGAAACCAAACATTTTATATTAAAAATGTAACTTGAATCAAATAACAAAGCTATAATGGTTGATGCCACTCAGCTGAGTAGGGAAAAGAGGAAGAGGTTCAAGGCAGCTTTCTTTGACCAAAATCGTTGCTGAGAAACTCCTTTTTGAATTAAAGGAGAGAGAGAGAGAGAGAGAGAGAGAGAGAGAGAGAGATGTACTCATTTATCTTGATGCTTCCCTGATTCATGATCCAGGGTTGTGATTTTATATATATAGGTACATATAGTATAGTCCAAGCTATAAAATAGCTGTCGTCTTCTCATGCGTACTCATGATCACATGGACAGGTCATTGAGATAGTAGTGTAAGTTGAAGCGATTGAGAGGGGTTTGATTTTGTTGGAGGGAAATGATTTAAAGGAGGATTATGTTGTGGGGTTGAAAGGCATGCAGTGAAGAGGGGGAAGCTGTCATCCATCAACAACCAAACCCGGCAGGCAAAGTGGGAAGGTTGGGTTCTACAGCTTGTTTGTGGCCACTGATTTGACATTGGCTTTTGTATGGGAGATGGGGGTGTGTGTCAAAAAGGAAACAAGAAAAAGAAAGGGGAAGAAGGACTTGAATGTCTTTGGCTTTGATTCCACCCTAGTCAAAGCACATTTCGCAATATATTCTTCTTGGGTTCCTCAAAATTATTAGTTCCAAGGGACCATTTCCCTCTGCCTTGTGCCTTCCAGTTACTCTTAGTCTCCTACTCTTACCATGTGACATATATATATATATATATATATATATATATATATATGTACGCATACATATATCTTAATTAATTAACAGAGTTGATGAAAATATTGACTGTGGTTGGAGGTGATCGGGAGGGTTGGGACAAGTCTGAGATTCTGCAAACCCATCTTGCACTCCTTACTCCTATACTTAATTTCCCTTGAGATGGGACATGCATTCTAAAGTCTGTCTCTTTCTCTCTCACATCTCGCACCCACACACACGACACATAGACGAAGACATGCAGCACATCGTTCGAGATAGCACGAGGAGGTGTCAGTTGGACCAAGCTCTTGTATTATCTTTAAATGTTTGACTCCATTCTTCTCCACCATTTCTGATCACGACAAGCAAAAGTTGAATCCCTCTGCGCGGCAAAAGGCAAAAGGTAGAAGGCATAAGACCCCATCCCATCCCATGCCCCCTTCAACTTATCACTCACTCATCACAGTACCACTTTGGTATCCAATTCAATTCAAAGCCAACTCTTCCCATACCCCTGTTATTAATTTTCTTTTGTTGTTTCCGGACAGACACGGAGAAAGAAAAAGCTGATCATCCCCATGTATATATAAATGAGAAAACCAAAAGAAAAAAAAAAAATGGAGGGGGAGACACCCACTCGTGCATCACACGCAATGGCCCTTTTCTACTTGGAATCTTGTGGGAGTGAGTATTTACTTTATAGAATATAAGCCTAGTTGCTAGCTTGGTCAAATCCATTTTGGTACAATTTTTACGTACCATATCACCAGTCAAGCTTCACTGATTTGAACTACTTCCATGTACATTTCACCCAAGATGCATGCCTGCATGCATGCCTACTTATATATATGTATATATTTCTCAATGTATCACCTAATTTCTGATGTACGTCCCTGCAACCAACAAAAAGTCGTCTATATTTCACATGTCTATTACGTACCATCACAGCTATTGTCGATTATATAGTTTCTCTTGGACATGAACATCACTATTTTTATTTTTGACATCGAAAATTGTTACCCTTACTTGTTGAATTAGTTTATACCAAACTTTAAATCTCAATCCTTGTAAGTGCTGGACTAAATTTCAATTATTGAAAAAGATAGAAAAAATAAGCTAGACTAATAACAAACAATGAAACAATTAAAATTTAAAAACTTTGTTTTAGGATAAAAAGCATGCATTTTGGATTGAAAAGAATGACTTTGTTTGAAAATTGTTCTTACAAATAGGTTTTTTTGTATGTTCTTTAAAATAGAAAATTTTAGTTAATTTAAAAAATAAATTAATTATTGCACCTTTGTTAAAAAAAAATTATACTATAAAACTCTTTGTTTTTAAAACAAATTTTAGATATTTTTAATTAGTTTTTATATAATATTTAAAATATTAGGTGAGAATACGAAGAATATTTCGAAAACTTAGAAAACTTTTACTTACGACAATACTTTAATCTAAAATAAGTCTAAAAACTTTATTTCATATTTGAGTTTTTAATAAAATTTTATTTTAAAAATAAATGAGAAATATTTTTAACAACTAATTTCAAAAAGGAACCGTGGAATTGGAGCCTACAATTTTAGCCTTGCTTATACAAGGTGCAAAAACTAAAAAACTACAGCTATGGTGAAAATTTTCTTCATTTCCTCTATAAGACACATTCAACTGCTGTAATATTTTATATCGGATAGGGGGGAAAGTTTTTGATGCTATATAAGTATGAACTCAGTTTAATCCTATAAATACGTTTTAAAACCATGAGGACCCTTTTTGATTTAAAACAAACAATATCTACACAGTTGAAATTGAGTTATTACAAATAGTATCAGAGTCGATCATCGACTTCGATGTGGGGGTTTGACTCCATAGAGGGTATTTATCTGTTTGACTGATCTACAATCTCGTGGAACACAATAAGCACATTGTATTTGTATGAGGGGTGGGTTTGTGATATCTTGTATCGAATAAAAAGAAAAAGTTCCTAACACTATATAAGTAAAAGCTCTTTTTAACCAAATAGACGTTTTTTTAAATTGTGAGAGTTTGTTTAGCTTTGTAGGAGATGTTTATTCCTTTAGTCTCGTAATCCCATGAGACACAATGATGACATTGTATTTGTAAGGGGGAAGAGAGAGAGATAGAGAGGAGGGAGGTTGTGATGTTCTACATTGGATATAGGAGAAAACTTCTAACACTATATATGTAGAGACCACTCTTAATATTATATATGCATTTTAAAGTCATGAAAACTCATTTGGATTCAAAGTAGACAATATCTATACAATTAGATGCAGATCATTACAATTATAAATTGTCATGTCATTCTCAGGATGAGATATTCTTAAGATATTCCTACATC
The DNA here is from genome assembly GCF_004353265.1 of Vitis riparia. Taxonomy (NCBI): domain Eukaryota; kingdom Viridiplantae; phylum Streptophyta; class Magnoliopsida; order Vitales; family Vitaceae; genus Vitis; species Vitis riparia. Next base: position 13,992,322 of record NC_048442.1, on the reverse strand, counting down.
GGATAGAAAGAAAAAGTTTCTAATACTATATAAGTAAAAGTCCCTTTTAACCAAATAGACATTTTTTATATATATATTTTAAAGGTTTGTTTGGTCTTGTAACGGGTGTTTGTTTATTTGGTCTTGTAATCCCATGAACACAATGATGACATTGTGTTTGTATGGAGAGAAGGGTTTGTGATATCCCACATCGGATATAGGAGAAAATTTTTAATACTATATATGGAGAAATTCATCTTAATCTTATAGATGCATTTTGAAATCGTGAAGACTCATTTTGATCCAAACTATACGATTAGATGCAAATCATTATAACTATAAACTATCATGTCATTCTCAGGATGAGATATTCCTTTGATTCCCCGCACTCAACTCTAGGTTCAAATGTATGGTATAAGGTGCAGATCATTTACAACTATAGCCTTTCATGCCATTCTCGAGATGAGATATTCTTGAGATATTCCTTTGTTTCTCGCACTCAACTCTAGGTTCAAATATATGGGATAAAACGAAAATAAAAAAAAATGAAAAAAAGGGAAAAAGTATTTTGAGCTCAAACCAAGCAACATTATCCAAATCTTTAAACCAACTACATTTCATGAAGATTTTGCCTTCTGCAAAGTTGTATACCAGCTTAGTAGAAAAAGATTAGTCTAGAGACTTGACCGGGCATTTCATGACATGGCATCATATCTTGGATGGAAATTAATTTTTACGTAGTAATCACTTCCAAAATTACTTTTGACAATAGCTTTTTAATTTTTGAAACAAGTAATACTTTATATATATATAACTTGAAAACGTGTTTGTTGAATTTTTTTATTAAAAAATGTTTTAAAGAGTTTGTTTTAAAAATGACATGATTTCGTAAAATGAATTTGAAGTATTTTTAACAATTAAACACAGGGAGCATAAATGAGGAACTTTTGTATTTTATATAATATACATGATTTTATAATAAAAAAGTAAATGAAGAAAGCTATTTTTCATATTTCAATCCTCAATCAGGATTTGGTCTTTAAAATGATTAAAAACTATTATAAAAATAATTTTTAAAAACATCATCCAAATCTTAAAGTAGGAATTAAGTCGGCGCCTCCTCCCCTAGGCCCTCCTGTTAATAGGACCACTAGGACTCAGCTCAATGCAAGGGCTATACCCACATGGGCGCATCCAGGTACATGCAGCTCTGCCCTATCTATTAAAGCCCAGAAGATCAAAATGAATGCTAATTACTACCCGGGTGCGCTCTTCTAGAAATTCAACATTATCTTTCATTGTTTGTGTGCTACTATATCAAATTATCCGCTCTCATATTTGTTTAATAACAGTCAACTTCAATTGACCAACTAAATATATATATTTGCTGCAAAGAATTACTCTTGCAGGGCCTGGGTCAAGGAGAGTTTGGGTTCCACATGCTTTTTTACGGTAGTCAACATCACTATTATTTGAGTTATCTATCATTAAGTTTAATGGCGATAATGTTATGTCCAATAATTCCTCCTTCAACATGATACTAATTTATTAATTATTAGATTGAACGTTGATTATCTCATATAAATATCAATTGTTATTTAGTAAAGACACAGGTCAAGTCTCCTATAATATTCAACATCATCATTATTTGAGTAATCCATCCTTGGGCTTATGAGTAGTATTAAGTATCCAACATCTTTCGACTATTCTAGTCATGATATGTGCCATGGTTCAAAGTCGCGGTATTAGTCATCGACTCAAAGGGTCTCGAGGCGTATCGGTCTCGGTCGATTGACGTGGTATCGGACGATACGTAAAATAAGCTAATTAGAAAATTCAAAAAATTATAAAAATATTACGTAAATCATTAGAAAAATATGTATAATTAAATAAGCTCAAAAAATTAATAAAATAAAATTGTCTCACATTTAACATTATTTAAATAGTTATAAAAGTATCCGCTCAAAGTTATTTTTACTAATAAATATACAATACAATAATCAATTCCATGTTGAATGACAAGGGGGTTCAAAATCATCATTAGTCCTACGACAAATATACAAATTGGGATGGTAATTCCTGTAGTGAGGATATGGTTGAAAGAGTTGTTCATAATTCGAATATGTTGGCTAAGATGATTGGCTTGATGATCCATAATCAGGAAAATATGGTTTCAAAGGCTGTTTGGGATCAACACCATATTAATAGTATACAAAACCTCGATAAGCAATGCTACTGCTACTAGAAGATTGATCATATCCATAGGAATCATTAGCTCGTGTTCTAGTATTTGAATATCCTTTTAGATGCATCATTGGAAATCAATCAAAATCATTTCTACTAAAAGTACTGGAAGAGCCATCACGGCCTCTAAAGTTGTGATATGATCTATCATCTACTCCTATGAAATATGACCTTGATCCTATAAACAAATTTTGTAAGTGCTCATCATGAATATGGTGATAATTTGATCTATGATAATCATGTCCACTAGAATAATCATCATTGTTGGGAAATGTAGTTAGTCTTTCCAAATGCTTTCATTGTTCTCATTTCCCTAGTCGATATCTATGATCTATATCTTGTGTGGCATAGTAATCTTCATCTCCTTGTGCCCATGACATGCCAGGATCTACTTGACTAACATAACCACCACCAATGCTACCATCTCCTCCAATACCCTCACTAGTGCCACCAACTCCTCTATTGCCCCCACTAGTGCCACCACCCCGCCTACTACCCCCATTATCACCATCATCACTACTAAAACTTGAAAAAATTGTTCTAGGAGCCTTACCTTTATGACGAGAATCAATATCTCTTTCTTGTGTAGCATTACTTGTACACCTACTAACTCTACGATTTGTGGCACCATCATCTTCATGAACTGTTTCTCTACCTTCTTTATTAGGAGGAAGACCTTTATCCAACCAATCCAAATTATCAGATGATAAAATAGGCTCCTCTCTTTTTTGTATCCGCTCATATAATATATCATCATCACTAAAGATATGATTCAGATCAATTGGATTGTATAAATCTTCATTGTTTCGCTCTTACATCAAATTCTTAACTCGATGTCACATATTGTAGTGCACATAAACTAACTTATGCAACTTTTTCATTGCCAAATGGTTGTGCAACTTTGTGTGAATCAATGACCATGTGCTCCAATTTCTTTCACAACTTGATGAAGAACAAGTTTGGCTTAAAATTTTAACAACAATATTTTGTAGATGTGGACTTTCGTCGCCATAGTTGTTCCACCATTTAGTTATAATAAAGAAAAAGCATACTTATTAATCACTATGATTTATTTAACAAAAAATGATGATAATTTCTTATTTGTAATAGACATAAATGTATTGAGTACCTGAAAAAATATTGATGTATTGCTTTCTTTGTAAGTGCACTTCTAAATTCTCCTTGTCCGTCAACAAATAATTTCATCTACATCATTAACATTTGTTTTTTTGTTAATGCACATTACATATACAAAATGTATTATATAAAGGTCACAAACTATTATTATACCTCTTTAATATCTTTTGCTTGTCTATCCAAATCCGGCTCTAATCTCTTGATAACCTCATTTAATCCAATTTTAATTTCCGAATGGTTGGAGAAATACTTTGAATATTGGAACATTGGATTTAAAAAATATGTTGCCATAAGTTAAATAATGATTAGTTTATAATAATTTGTACTTGAAAAAAATTAAAAATATATATATAAAGAACTTTTTCAAATGTCTGTGCAATTGACCTTCTCATATTCTATCAATGACTGCCCAATACTTTTCCCATTGCTTGACCGATGCCTTGATAGTCAATTTAACTTTATCCATTGCTTCATAAATGATTGATAGTGTGAGATTTTTATCTTGATAAACCAATTTCAATACTTTGACGAGAGGTTCCATGATGGTTTGAACTTCCGCTGCCTTTTTCCAAAATCGATCAATTAAGATAAGGTTGGATACTTTATCTCTTAGACTTTTTCTTCTCCTATCTTTATTGAATTCACGCCACTCATTTGTTGTGCACATTCTCTTCAAATTAGCCTCAACGTATAAGACTCTCAAGTGAAATGAATTCAGTGACAAAACGGGTTATTCCTAGCCTTAATAGATCTCTATCCTTGGTGAACACTTTCATCAAATTCACTACTTTCAAGCTATTATAAATAAATTTTGTGATCATCTTTGCTTGATCTAATGTTTCCTTAATCTACTTCATACTTGCAATATCTTCAAGCATTAAATCAATACTATGGGTTGCACAAGGAGACCAAAACAAATACTTCCGCTTCTTCATCAACAACATACTTGTTAGCCCAAGGGTTCTTCTAATCGGGTTTTGATGATAACAAACCATGGTTAAGTGACTAATTGGTTTAATGGTTAAGAATCTCAGGTATAAACTCGAAAATTCATCAAATGACCAAATGGATACAAGATCGAGACACTTGGAAGACTTGTGATCATAGGAAACTAATGTAAGATGAATGCATGAGTGCACTTAGGATTTTCACACGTTTCATGCATCTTTGAAAACTCGGTTTATTCTTTAAAACGTCGATTTCATTAAAACCCGAGTTTCTAACTAATGTACCTTAGGCAAAATGTTTTATAATTGGCTTAATAATTTACCTAAAGACCTTGCCTAAGTGTTAAAAAGAAAGGAATTAAAAAAAAAAGGTTTTCATGGCCAAAAAGGCTTAACCAGTCGAGGTTATGGCCAACTGGCTCAACCGGTTGAGGAATCGATCGACCGGTTGTGCTCGTTTGGTCGAAGACCGGTCAAGGATGCACCAAAACCTTCTCTCTCTCCCAGTGGCCTTCTCTTCCCAGTCGAGGTGATTCTCTTATCGGTCGAGGTTCGGTTAAGGCTATAGTAACCTGTCATGCATTAAATGCTCCAACGGCCAGTGAACCGGTCAACCCCTAGCTCGATCGGACGAGGCTACCTTTTGCTGTTTTTGATCCCTGAGCTTAAAAACCTATAAATTGAGAGCTCCACTTCATTCATTGACAAGAGAACACTTTCATTCAATAGCCTACCTACCTATTCTTGATCAAAAAGCTCTCATTTCTTTCATAGTGCATTAAATCACCACTTGCATATCCTTTAGTGCACTCTTGTGTGTCATCCTAGCTTTATCTTGTATTTGACCTATCCTTAAGCTAGGTTGAGGTATCTTGTAAAAATTTGAGTGTTAAAGCTTTCAAGAGGTTTCAATCTTGAAGAGGTTGTGTAAGAGCCCATTGGAGCCGGAATCCAAGTGTAAGAAGATTGGAAGTTTGGTTGAAGCTTCAAGTTAGTGGAACCCTCACTCGATTAGGAGGTTGAGGAGAGTGGACGTAGGTAAGGAAGTGTCGAACCACTATAAACCCGAGTTTGAATTCTCTAAACTCTATATCTTTACTTTGCTTATATTGTGTTTGAATTTATTGTGATTGAAAAGATTTTAAAAAACCCAATTCACCCCCCCCCCCCCCCCCCCCCCCACCTCTTTTGGGTGTTTTTCTTAACTAAGCATAACATTTGTTTTCTCAATATTGATTGTCTTAAAACTTGCCTCATTATCAATGACTACTTAAACAACATTTTCCTCCCCAAACTCCTCCACAACTATATCCATAAGGGAAAATATGTAGTCTGTTGTCTTAGGTATGTTGGTAGTGTCAAATGAAGAATGATATATCATACTTCTATCACAATAAATCATGAAATTGATGATAGGCTTTCTAATCCTAGAACTCCAACCATCACACATGATTGTGCACCCATATATATGTCATTTACCTTTCAATGTTGTTATACATACCTCAAGCTCTTGCACCTCATCTTCCAAATATGTATTTCCAATTTGGTATCCTATGGGACCTTTGATGCCTGGACTTGCTTCTGCTATGGTATCAATCATGAATTGATAGTAAGGCCCATCGTCAGCTGCATTAAAGGGTATTACATTAAAGAGAAATAATTTAGAAATAGTTTTACCCACTTTCTTTACGCATTCAATAGAAAATAAACTTTTTATTGATTTCTGCTTTAATGGGAACATGTAGGGATCAATTCCTTTTGGAGGTATGCTAACTCCTTCTCTTACATTGAAGTTACGCGTCGGTGTGCGCTTAATCCTAGAATTAGAAGGTTGTGAGGAACTAACACCCTTCTGATGTTCTTGTCTACCTTCTTAAAAAATTCAACGGCTTTCTTTCATTGCTTGTTTCATTTGTCTTCTTTCAAAATCACTCCTATCAACTTTCTCAATTTCATTATTAGAATCACCCTCATCAATTTCATATAAATTTTCTTTATTTAAGGAACTCAAAAGTCGTTCATTTTTTTCTTTAACTGTGTTTTTTCTTTTGAAGTATCAGACATATGTTGTATAACACTATGTGACACTTCTATCAGCACACATGGACATCATTCCACTTGTCCGGATATATGTGCGATATATTGTTTTAATCTTGTTATACCATCATATATAACTGTCCCATAATATTTAAACTTCATGGTTCTTCTACTACCACCAACAGGTTTTGCATGCTCCCAGCCAATATCATGTTTTGAAGTCATTTTGAAATTTTACTCTAACCATGTATAAAAGGAAAACAACTTGTTTTCAAATTAAATATATATAAACACATTTATATAAGAATTATAATATTCAACTTTCCACTCGCTTATATGTTTCATATTGTTACCATATAAAAATAAATTCTACTTAAAAGGCAATAAACACGATCTCGCCTAAGTTCACCATCTTTTATTTTTCCACTTATTTATATGTTTTTTTAATTAAAATAAATAATAGTTAAATAAATGAATATTTTTATATAAAAAATTCTTTTAAAAAAGTTTGTCTTGATAATTATTGATTTTCTATTGTAATTTAATTGTAGAATGTTATAAAATAAAAAATTTACATGATATAATAAAGTAAAATTGATTTAAATATAAATGTAATTTCTCTATACCATGTAAATGCATACGTTTCAATTTGTATTATTAAATCATTACTTTTTAGTTATGACTATTCGAGAAAAAAAAATGTTTTAAATAATTATTAATTTTCTAATGTAATTTAATTTTGCAATATTATAAGATAAAAACATAAATTAAAAATACAATATCTATACCATATAAAGTTTACCATATAAATGTATTTTATATTAAGAAATATAATTTTTATACCATACAAAAATAATTTAGTGAACCAATTTATTGTTTTGATAATTATTGATTTCCTATTGTAATTTAATTGTAGAATATTATAAAATAAAAAATCTATATGATATAATGAAGTAAAATTGATTCAAATATAAATGTAATTTCTCTATACCATGTAAATGCATATCCTTCAATCTGTATTATTAAATCATTACTTTTATAGTTATGATTATTTGAAAAAGAAAAATTGCTTTAAATAATAATTAATTTTCTAATGTAATTTAATTTTGCAATATTATAAGATAAAAACATAAATTAAAAATACAATATCTATACCGTATAAAGTTTACCATATAAATGTATTTTATATTAAGAAATATAATTTCAATACCATACAAAAATAATTTAGTGAACCAATTTAATATTATAAGATAAAAAAATTACATAATTTAATAAATTAAAAATATAATCTCTATATAAAATAAAAACATTACATATAAATATATTTAATATCATCATAATATTATCATTATGAATTTTCCAATTTCATATAAACATTACTTTTCAATTCTTCAATTTGATAACATTACATCTAAACATTACTTTACACTACATATATGAATTTTCTAATTTTACCAATTTAAATACATGTAAATCAATTTAATATTATAAAGTAAAAAAAAATTACATAATTTAATAAATTAAAAATATAATCTCAACATAATAAGGTAAATCAAATTTGAAATATGTTTTTAATTGATCCAAATTATGTAATTTTTTTAATCTAATCTCAAATTATGAATCAAATTAGCCAACAAAATATAATTTACCAATTTATATAATTTGATTTAATAAATTAAAAATATAATCTCAACGTGGTGTGACTATGTGTGGCAATGTGGGTGTGTTGGTTTAAATAAGGTAAATCAAATTTTACCTTTACCAATATAACTTAAATTTCCTTTTTGCTAGCTTGTCTTCCCCAAGGACCCAACACACCACGATTTGCTGGCTATCTTCCCCAACACATCACGTTATGCAGACTATCGGACCTTTCCCAACACACCTATACTACCACACACAGTCACATGTTTGTAGCAATCATGACACCACAATCGGAGGGAGGATTGCCTTGCCAGCATCCAGTCACCGTTGCAACACCGACGGCGCACTAAAGATCTATACTCCGACAATGGTAGATTTAGGGTCAAGTAAGTAAATCTTCAACTGTGTCTCATCATTTGTTGATTTTTCCCTTTTTAAAGGCTTTTGAAAGAGTCACTGGTTTGTTTCAAACTTGTTTTTTTCTTATTGTTGTTTGATGTTGTGGTTGAAAGATTGGGTTCGTGAATCACAGATTCACAGGTGTTTTCTTTTGTAGAGGAATCTTTGATTTCTATGAAAATCTTTGATTCTTATTATGATGGAAAATGAGAAGGAATCTCTTGATTAGGTTTTTTTTTTTTTTTAACTAAGTCAATCGAGTTAACTCAGAATATCAACCAAGTCATCCAAGTCCAACCAATTTAAGGCCAAGTTTGGGTATAAATTTGTATCTGGTATCTGACTTGTCACGACCAGCGTCGAGGCGGATATGACTCAGCTAAGTCGTACCAAACTCGACCGATTTTTTTAACCCTAATATGTGCAGGTATTAACAACCAGTAAATATGGGTTATTGGGAAAAACAAATCAAGGCCTCGAGCACTTGCACAATGGGTTAGTAATGAGTTGAACACTCTTTGAGATAGATAGGAGAGTAGTAACTAAACAAAACATGCGAGCAAGGGGCACCACATGCAATGAATCCCCTTACAAAGCATCCAAGGAGATAGTTCAACAAGGAACATTTAGTAGGTCCACCTAAGTTGACCTTAAGCATGTAAAGTGCGAGTACTAAGTATTGTCTTATCCATGGATGCATATGAGGAACAGATCCCAAAGCAAATTACTTGTCCCATAAATAGAAAACACCCTTGAGAATCTACCATGTATCGCCTAACATGTGTCAAATTAACCAATGATGAGCCTAATGAAGTTCTTGAGGTTTGACTCACAATTGACCACTTCCTAAAGAGGGTTTTGACCCATGCCCCTACTAATTTAGAGTTTAGTTAAGGAAAACTATGAAGGCAAACATTGGATTGTAAAGGAATGCATGAAAAAAAGGGACTCAAAGAGAATTTGAGCAAAATCCTCCACCCTTTGTCTTTGATTCTAGAGGGTACTAAGAGGCTTGTGATAGTCACCATTCCATAATGCTAAACCTTGGGATTATGCCTCTATAATTGTTAGGCAATAATAAAGGATTAGAAAATGAGCAGTTTGAATCCCTTGGAGGTCTAACACCAACAATATATTTTGTTTTAGGAAACTAATTAAAAAAAACAAAAAATAAATTTGTTTTGTTTATCATGAAAAATATGATAGAAATTAAATATAATTAAAATTAGTTAAAATATTTATTAATGTTGATGGAAAATACATTTTTAAATTATGTAATAGAACAAAATTAGTTAAATAAATTTTAAAAAAACATATAAAAATATTTATTAATATTAAAAAATTCCTTTTTTTTCTTTATTTTTATTTTTTTTCTCACATTTTTCACCAAATCTTCTAAAAACTAAACATGACATTAGGGTTTATACAAGTAAATTGACATGGATGATTCCGAAATCAAACCCAAAAAAACTAATAAACACTTAATTTCACTAATATTTGGATAATTTTATAGAATTACTTTCTACTTCTAAAAGTATAAAAATAAAGACAAAATTGTTCCTGGTAAAAGCTCTTATTAATTATTTATGTTGATAAAACCATAAACAAAAATATCGAGATATATCGTGTATCTGAGGGTTTCAACATGATATTTCTTGTGGATTTATCGAGGAGGCAAAAAATCGGGAACTATCATCAAAATATTGACGATATATATTCTCATAGTGATAAATCGACAATTTTCTCAATTAATCGTTGTTCACATGGAAAAATTGTCGAAATATTGGTGATAAATCGTCAATTTTTGAAGAAAATTGCCTTCCTTTTGAGCGTGATCTGGGCCAGTCCAACAGTCATGGTGGCAGTCCATCCAACACCTTAGATTGAATTTGGGTTTGATCCAATGACTAGGATGATCTTCCAATGGTTATTTCACAATCCAATGGTCAAATTTCATCCAAATTTTGATCTAACAACCAAAACTGTTTTTCAACGGTAAAATCATCTTTCAACAGTAATTATGGCTCAAAATTTTCCTATAAATAGCTCATTTTGCATTCATTTAATCCACATTTGATTTATTCTTCACTTGATATCTCATTGCTCGTAATTTTTCTAAGGTTGCTCAATTATTCAATTATTTTAAGGTAAGTTTGTTTTAAATTGTAATTAATTTTGTTTTCAATTGTAATTAATTAATGTATGTTCAATTAATTAGTATATTTGCAATATGGATGATTTAATGTTATTTTAAAATTCAATTTTAATTACTTTTTTATATTTTCATTGAATTGACTTAATTAATTTGATTATTTAATTATAGATGGATATATTTATTTTAGATAATTATTTAATTTTATTTTCACATTAAATCTAATTAAAATTAGATTCAACTAGTTTATTTTCACATTTAATTATATGATTATTGTAATTTATTTTCACATTCAATTATAGTTAATTTGTATGTTTAGTAAATTTTTCATAGATTTAGATTTAGATTCAAAAAATTAACTTAGCTAAATTATTTAGTTAATTTGATTAATATGAACTAGTATATTTGGAATATCAAATATGTTCATTTTTTATGATTATTGTAATTGCTTTTCACATTCAATTATAATTAATTTGTATATTTAGTAATTTTTTCATAGATTTAGATTTAGATTCAATAAATTAACATAGCTAAATTATTTAATTAACATGAACTAGTATATTTTGAATATCAAATATGTTCATTTTTTTTTTATGATTATTGTAATTTATTTTACCATTCAATTATAGTTAATTTGTATATTTAGAAAATTTTTCATAGATTTAGATTTGGATTCAATAAATTAACTGAGTTAAATTATTTAATTAATTTAATTAACATGAACTAGTATATTTGGAATATCAAATATGAACATTTTTTTATGATTATTGTAATTTATTTTACCATTCAATTATAGTTAATGTGTATATTTGGTAAATTTTTCACAGATTTAGATTTATATTCAATAAATTAACTTAGCTAAATTATTTAATTAATTTAACTAACATGAACCAGTATATTTGGAATATCAAATATGAAATTTTTTATGTTTATTGTAATTTATTTTCACATTCAATTATAGTTAATTGGTATATTTAGTAAAATTTTCATATATTTGATAAAGTTTCCATATTAAATGATTATTTAATTTTATTTTCACATTCAATTATAATTAATTAGTATATTTGTAGATTTATCATAGATTTAGATTTAGTAAACTAACTTAACTAAATTATTTAATTAATTTAGCTATTAGCATAAATTAGTATATTTGGAATATATTCATTTTACATGATTATTTAATTTTATTTTCACATTCAATTACAACATGTTAAATTTAAATGTTTTCTTAATTTTTGTTTATATTGAAATCACATTCAAGTGTTTTTTTTTTTTTTTTTTTTTTTTTTTTTTTTTTTTTTTGCAATAGATTAGCATGACTAGTGGAAGTAGAGGTGGTCCTCTCATGCTAAGGCGAGATCCAACTTGGAAGTATTGTTCACCAATATAGGAGAATATAAATGGGATAATTTGTAATTTATGTGGTTTGTTGTAGAAAAGTGGAGGCATTATGCGATTCAAGTTCCATTTAACGCATAACAACCTGCATAAAAACACCAAAAAGTGTCCTAGAGTGCCTCCCGAAGTGAAAGAAGATATACAATTGATGGTCCATGACAAAATTAAAGCAAAAACAGAGAAAGCTGCAGATATTCAAGAAATTCGTGCTCAATTACGTGGCACAATGGGGGCTAGTGATACACATCTGAGAGACGAAGATGATAATGATGATGATGAAGATGTTGAGGATCAAGATGTGTATATGTATCCAACAGATATTCACCCGAATGAGCATGATGCATATAGATTTGCAGTTCGTGCTTCGAAAGCGACAAAATGAGAGCATCAACAATATGAGAACATCGTATGAAGCAAATGTAAAACAAGGGAGTCTTTATAGCCTACAAGTACATCGATGATGATGTGAAAATCACAAAGTATGCGACATTCGAACCAATCACCCCTTATTGTCCCTTCGCTCTACAAGTCTTCTATAACAAAACAAAAAAATATCAAAGATATATTTAAGGGTGGTTCAATTAAAGAAATGATGAGACGCTTAATAAGCAAATTCTTCATTTATGAGAGTGTCGCACCCAAAAAACAAACTCTCATCACTTTAAGAATATGATTATTGGTGCACAACAAGCAAATAATTACTAATTTTTGAATTGTTATATTGTTTCAGACTTTTAGTAAGAATAGTCTTTTGTGACATGTTTTAAATATTTGTAATATATGAATTGTAGGAATGGGAATCGAACTTCCATCTCCATATGAAATAAAGAACAAGTACTTGGAAATGGAGTACTAAGAAATGGAAGCTTATGTGAACCAGTAAAGAGAAAAATGGAAGACACATGGTGCACAATAATGTCAGATGGATGGACAAGGCCCACGAAATTAAGTATTATTAATTTCATTGTTTATTCAAAAGGGACCACAATGTTCCTTAAGTTAGTTGATGCATCAAACAATATCAAAGACCACAAGTATATATACGAGCTATTGAAGACTGATATCAAAGAAGTCGGTCAAGAAAATGTGGTCTAAATTGTCACAGATAACGGGTCGGCGTTCATGAAAGTAGGGAAACTATTGATGAAGAAATTTAACTTATATTGGACTCCGTGTGCGGCGCACTACATCAACTTAATCTTTGAAGACATTGGCAAAAGACCTAGTGTTACATATGTGATAAACAATGTTCGCAAGATAACCAACTTCATCTACAACCATGATTGGTTACTTGCACAAATGAGAAAGTATTGTGGTGGAGACATTGTTCAACCAGGAGTTACAAGGTTTGCTACCAATTATATTGTTCTTGACAATCTTCTTAAAAAAAGAACCGATTTGAAAAGGTTGTTTATGAGTGATGAATGGGCACAACACAAGCTCAGTCAGACAAAAATTGGACGAGATTTAGAGCAATTAATGTTTGACCATACGTATTAGGACAAAGTGACAGATATAATTTCATTATATGAGTCATTATACGTGGTGCTTCGACTTATGGATTTTGAAGTTGTTCCCACAATGTCGTTTGTGTACGTGCTTATGCACATGATGAAAGAGAACCTTATTCATCAAGGAATTGGAGATTGGATCTTCAAAATAATAAAAGATCGTTGGGAGAAAAACACTAAAACATCCACTTCACGTAGTAAGTACTTAAGTACCATCTATTTTTATAAGTTTTTACTCTTAATTTATTTAATTTTTTTCTAGATTCAAAATACTAAATCTACTTAATTTAATTGTACCATACGTCTTGAATCCAAGATTTCAATATAACCATGGAGTTGGTAGTGATCCGGAACTACCTCAAGTGGTCCATGACGTTTTTGCAAAATTAGAGCCAACTACTGAATCACTTAATCAATTTGGAAATGAGGTAAATAAAAAACTATTATTTTTTTCAATTTAATAAAACAATAATTTCATTCATCAATTTATTTAAACGTTTACTAACAAATATGATATTAACAAATTAAATGTTGAATACATAGCTTATGCTTTTTCGAGATGCAAAAAGAGGATTCAATGATCGAGTGACGGTTGCAACAAGGTCAACCATGGTGCCCTGCAAGTATTCATAGGAAAAAATTGATTATCATTATTATAAATTCACCACATAAGTATGTATATAATTATGAAATTGGTTGTAGTTGAATGGTGGTTCATGTATGGGAATCAAACACCTACATTAAGGAAGTTAGTCATCAAAGTTCTCTCATAAATTGCATTATCTTCTGTCTATGAGAGAAATTGGAGCATGTTCGCTCTCATCCACACAAAGCAACGAAATCGTTTGGCTTACCCTCGATTGGAGCAATTAGTTTTTTGTTATTATAACATGAGGCTAAAGTTACGTAATATTGAAACAAAAAATGATCAAGTTGTTGAAAAAAATTACCTTGATATTCTTAACATTTCAACCGAGGTGGGTAAAGAAGAAGATAATTAGTTGTTCCAATGGGTTAGGCCTATACACTTGAATGATGAAGTTGGAAATCCTGATCCACGAATTTTCGTTCATGCTCAAGAATTTGGAGTTAATGTTGAACGTGTGTCATTCGAAGAAGTTCACTTTGAAAGCTTTAGCAAAGATATTGAAGATTCATTTCAGATGGCATTGAATCCCACTAAGAGGTTGACTCCACAAGTGTTAGCCACATTAGTAGACCTAGTGTTATAGGTACTTCTACTGTTGGTTACGATGGTTCAAGAGGTGGAATTGATGATGGAGGTGATAATGCGGGAAAATATATTTGGGAATGTCAATAAAGTCAATATCCAATGAGCCAATTTACCTGTGAAAATGATTTCACACATTGCACACAGGATGAAGACCATGACACTAGAAGAGTTGGTCCAGGCATAGGAGCTATTGGGAAGCCCTATAGAGGAAGAGAACGAATGATGGAACCATATAACGAGGAGTTACTTTCAAGGAATTTGAATCTATGAGTATAAGGACTCAATTTAGTGACTCCTCGAATGAGGCTAATGTCTACCCTCCTCATGTGATAAGTTATGGTCAATCTTCAACTTCAACCAATGAAGAGTGTGGTATGTCGAGTTACACCCCTTCCGCACAAATATCATACCAAGTTCCATATCAAATGGAATAAGGATTTGACATTAACACATGGGTGAACCTTAAGTATCCTATTCATGTAAAGGTAGTGGCCAAGACTCAAGAGATATATGTATGACATGTTAGATTTTTTTAACCAATATTATCAAGGCTCATTGAGTTGGTACCAATATTGTTTCCAACAGTAAGACAGGGTTCCTTTATCTACTAATTCCATTGAACCACATTAATCCTCATTTTGGTATTAAAGAGACATTGCAATGTAATGTGTACAAATTATTGATATTTAATTAAATGAAGTATTTTATGTAACTTCATTATGAATATACAATTACAAAACAAACATTTTTTATTGATCAACATAATATAATTACATCTAACATCGCAAATTATAACATATATATATATATATATATATATCAAATTCTTCAATAAAATAACTTTAAAATGTCTATTATATTTCTAATTAAATTGTTATGAAGTTTTTCTTATATTTTCATGAGTTTTTAACAATTTTAGGCTTATCGAATTTTTTTTCAAAATATCCACTGATATATCCATAAAATCGATCGATATATCGATATATCCATGATTACCAATATTTTTATCATTGGATAAAACATTTTTAATCAGAAAATACACTAATAGACTAATACCAAATATGTGTGTATTTAACTTCAAATTTAGATCATTGAGATGTATGGCTAAATTTGGTCAGGTGAAGGAAGAGATAAAAAGAAAAGACTTAGGTGAATGAAGATATGTAAAATAAAAAAAAAAAACAAGATTTAAATAAAAAATTAAATTCATGAAAAATTAGGGGTTGTTTGAAAACGTTATTTCAAATCATTTTTAATCATTTTTGGAAATAAAATTTTATTTGTA
Source organism: Vitis riparia (assembly GCF_004353265.1). NCBI lineage: Eukaryota > Viridiplantae > Streptophyta > Magnoliopsida > Vitales > Vitaceae > Vitis > Vitis riparia. The sequence goes on along the minus strand of NC_048442.1, from coordinate 13,976,355 downwards.
AACTAAAATAGAAAAGTTTATAAACAAAAAAGATATTGTACTGTGTACAACATAAATTTTTTTATTTTTATTAAAAATTCTCAAAAAAATAATTGTTATCCGAACTTTATCAAACATATTTTCTAAATAAACAGTAAAAAAGAAAACATGTTTTGAACAGCAGTTTCAAACGCACCCTTGATCTTTGCATTTTGAATAGAGATGAAGATTGGTGATAAAAAGTGGGAGAATGGCAAGGCGAGGGTCTTTGAATGAGTGCAGTCAAATGAGGGGTTAGAGAGAGAGAGAGAGAGAGAGAGAGAGATGGGTGCACGTGGAGGCATGTGGTCCAGAGTCCAGAGCACAGAATCATTATGGTGGGGGGAGGGAGGAGAAGGTGTAGCAGAAGAAGGGTATGTACCGCGGTCAGCAGTCAGCACCGTGGCCTAGTGGGCGTGCGTGCGGTAAAGGCATTGCCAATTTGCAGGCCAGCTGGATGTGGGGTTGGGGTTGGGGTCGGGAATCAATCAAAGGAGAGTAGAAAGTAGAAAGTAGAAACCCCTCTCCCCCACTCTCCTCCTCTCAATGCTTATGATTTTTGGCTCTCTCGGGGGCTCCACCCCCATCGTCAAACCCCACCCTCCCTCTTCAAATTTGCTTGCCCCCACCACAAATGGTATACATTTTAATGAAAGCTAAGCTATTGAACAAGTTTTGGTTGAATGGATGGATGGAGCTGAAATGGGAATGAATCATGTGATACTTTCCCTTTATAAATTAAAGTTGTGAGATGTGGGTTGCTGAATTAGGTGTCACACAGCTGCCAAACCTTGTCAATCCACTTGGTTTTGTCTTGTATTAATCATTTCGTTCACAACAAGGCCATGCACAGCCTTACTTTTCTTCTTCAATACCTCATTATTAAAAGTTATCAAACCCGTATCTCCCCAATTTTCAATGTGTGTAGTTACCACATCATTTACATTTATGCTATTCAATAATAATGCATACAAATAAAATATATATGGTATGATTATCAAAGTATAAATAAATGAGATGTAAATCAAAATATGAGTTTTTTTAACATTTATTATTATATATTATTTAAGTGATTCATTGTACAATACAAAAGGGGCTTGACAGCAGTGAAGAATGATAATGGGAACAGGCCCATATGAGTTGTTAGTTAACTGTGGAGGCAGAGCCCAAGCGTTAGAAAAGGGGCTTGGTTGTGGTGGTGGGCTTGGGCTTGGGCCTAGAGGAGGGGTCACGGGTGGGGGTGGGATAGTGACAGCTGGAGCGGTGGGAGAGGGGGCGAAAGGAAGAAATTCTTAAGGAAGAAGGAACAAGAGGAATGTTAAATGTTGGGCTTCTCTGTATTTACTATTTATCAGGGAAGGAAAGAGGGGACTTGAACAATTAGGACAACGCAAGTCTCCCTTTTTCTTTTCCTTTTCGTTTCTTCAATTCCGAATTTGATCGAATAATATCTCAGGATTGAGCCGCCATGTCGTACGCCTACCTCTTCAAGTACATAATTATCGGAGATACTGGTAGGTTCCCCATTGCCTTTTGATTTAAATTCTTTGCTTTGTTTTGTTTTTCCTGATCTGGGTTTTGCTCCTTGGCTATATTTGAATACAAAATGTATGAATCTCATTGGGGGTCTTGATTGATTTTCTGATGTCCTTGATCACTTTTTTCATCGAATGTAATACTGCCATAGCATGATGTGATCTTGATTTGGGTCTAAGATAAATTACCCATGATCATCATATTATGTCTCGCCCTGTTTGTGGATCCATGCTCGTCATTTGTTTATTTGCAGCAGATACAATTGAATTAACCGAATTATGAATGAACACAAGCACCACCCCCAGAAAAATTGAAGGGAAAAAAGGGAAACAATGGAAAGGAAGAAGCTTGTAGCCTAACATTATAGGTGGGTGTTAATTAGTTGTATGATTCTTCCCAATAAATTCAGAAGATATATTCATAATACTGAAAATATTAGGAAAATATTTATGGAAGAAAATATTAGTATAATATCAGTCAATTCATTTGTGAAGACATTGGCTGGGAAGACATAGGTTGAAGGTGTCTCTTTCATAACCTTGGACAATGTGAAATCAACTTTGGTACTCGTCATTGAGATCTTTCACATTCCTTGTTTTGTATTCCCTGTTCATAACTAAAATAGCAACCTATTAAATTATGGTTTTTCTTCTATTTGTCATTGATGATGGAGCTTATTAGCATTATTCATGTTACAGCTTCTTTTCAAATCCTTTGTTATAACTTATAGGATCAATCTATGTGTCCGGGTGATTGTAATTGAATGGTTAATGCAAGTAATGCAATTTTGATCCTTTGTGTATGCAGGTGTTGGAAAATCATGTCTTCTTCTGCAGTTTACTGACAAGCGGTTTCAGCCAGTGCATGACTTAACTATTGGTGTGGAATTTGGAGCCAGAATGATCACAATTGACAACAAACCAATAAAGCTACAGATATGGGACACGGTTTGTTTTTCTTGTTTCTTATCTGTCTTTTTTTTTTTTTTTTTAACGGGAAAAGGAGGATAATATTCACTGTAAAGTTGTTTCTTGATGAGATGGATTGGGTGTTTTTCATTATTTAAGTAATATCCATGTAATTAATATGCAAAGGGCAGAAGTAATATATTAGGTCTATCTAATAGTTTTAATCTAACAATAAAGGGACCTAAATCTGTAGCCAGTTAGTTGTCAATAATGTGGTGTACAGGCAAATAGGAATAGATATATAAATAGAGCACTATATAGATGGCAGACCTTTCATTCAGGATGTATGAACAGAAACACTCCAAAAATATGAAGAACAAGAATAAAATCTTAGACCAATAATAAGCTGTTTAAAAATTCAAAGAAATAATGATCCCCTTTCCTGTTAGAAAACCTAGACCATGGAAATAAAGTATTTGGACAGAGCTTTAACATGGACTACCCACACCTTCCTTAAAGACCTATTCTGCTCCTATAAGATGCACCAAAACAGGCTTAACCACACCAACCTCCAAGTCTTTCTGCCTTTTTCAGACAAAACCATCATTCCAGCTAAATCTAGCTTCCTTCATAGAAAGAGGCCACACCAATCACAAAGTTCCTGCCACCTTCCAATGTAGGAACTGTGGGTCTATCCATACAAACAACATCAATTAATTAAGCTTGCCCCATTGAATTAGTTGATCTATGATGAGGACCTTCTCACAAATAATTTTGTGGGAATAGAAAACTAAATAAAAAAGGAAAAAAAAAAAAAAAAAAACACATTGAGTAGGGCCTAGAAAACCAAAGTGCTGATGACTAGAAGGATAACCGGCTACTCAAGGGAGGAACACCTTTGAAAAAGATTTAATTGAGAAGCAGCCCTCTCTGGTCATCTTCCATCAAAATCCTCTCTAAGACTCTTAACAATCATGCCAGAAGTCAAAGGCACCATCTCAGGTTGATACTGTGTTGGCTGTTGGTGAAACTTAATTTTGTATGGAACTTCAACATATTATAGCTGAATATGTTCATTGCTTGCTCTTGTATCAATATTCTATATCAATTAAATTCATCATTCACCAATGGCATGGATCACTGATATCATATTGTGAAGTATATTGTTACTTTTCAAGTGGTTTAGAATTCAAATTACTGAGGTTTTCTTACTATGTCAGGCGGGTCAAGAATCATTCAGATCTATTACAAGATCCTACTACCGAGGGGCTGCTGGTGCCCTGCTAGTTTATGATATCACTAGGTACATTTCAAACTTGAATTCTTTAGTTATATAAAAACACCATCTAAAGAATATCCTACTTTATTTTTCTCGCACATACTTTCATTCATCTCCTACATACAATAAACATGATCTTGTGTACATATATGTTTCTGTGTTTTTAGTTCTTTGTCCTGGTACTATCTAGAAGGAGAGGAATTGGCATCTAGTGATCCACCTAACTTCTGATGATCCATGTAAAGTTCCCATTTTGATGGGCATCTGTTTTGTGTACATGCTTGATTTTATGTGACTGCCATCTGTATCCACTACTTAGTGAGCAATGTGTATTCAGTTTGTGCTTAGAGTTTTATTTATTGAGTCTTTTAATTAATAATAACAATCAATGTATTTCCTGCAAGAAGACATTTCCAAAATCAATAATATGAGTTAATAAATTTTGGAGAATATTAGTCAATGTATTTCCACTGATGTGACTTTTCCAGAAGAATAATTAAGTTTGGGATTAGGAGGAGTTGTCCTAACCTGCTTGGCTGATGTTTCTTTCCCTATCTCAAATACAGCTGAAATAGAACAATAGGATTAACCACAGAACCTTCTTTTATAGGCAAATAATAGATTAAAGAGCGCCCAACAAAAAGGAGGTGATCCAAGCACACCAGATGTTTATGGAGCACCAAAGGTACAGGAAAGGGAAAGCTGCAACCCGCCAGCCCCTACTTAAACCATCCACAAGATTCAAACAATCAAGATTATCAAAAAACCAAAGGTACCCTTGGCCAAACAAAGAGAGTTTTGAGGAAAAGCTGTTTTAGTGACTAATAAGATGCTCCTGCTCTTTGATATATGTGTCACTGCACCTCTCTTCATGCACCAATACAAAGAAAAAGGGACTATTATCAACACCTTCTCATGCCACTTTCCCACTCCTTTGCCATTTCAACCAAATAATGACTCTTTACTCAACTCCAGGAACATCCAGTGAGTCCTAAATAAAGAAAGCTAAAGATCCCAAGGTTTTCAAGGTTCCCTATAATGAATGAGGATATGGTTCATAGACTCTTTCCAAACTTTTCACAAATAGCATCTTTTAAGCAAGGGCTGCCTGATCCTGACGAGTTTGTAAACTGTCCCAGGCAAAAAAAGGCACACTCTGAGAGGAACCCAGGAGCCCCACACCCTATTAGCAAGAAATTGAGAAGAGTTTTCTGTTCAAGTGACTAATGACCAAGTGCTGCATTATTTTGATAAATTTTGAAATAACAACATATGATATTATTTACAGAGAGAAACTAGGAAGTATTACAACATGTCATTTTTTGAACCCATTTGTGTTATGTGTTCTGTTTTTAGTATGTTGATCTTTTCATAACCTTTTTTTTCTTTATATATTCCAATTGAAGATACGGAAAACAATAAGATTGGATTGGATAAAAAAGTTTAGAATTTCCTATCACACAGTTAGGATTGGCCTTGCTGGCCTATGACCTTGAGTAGTTGGAATATGTCTCTGCTGCTGAAGGCTTATTTACTTGTTCTGTTACTAGGAGGGAAACTTTTAATCACCTTGCCAGCTGGTTGGAGGATGCAAGGCAGCATGCAAATGCAAACATGACTATTATGCTAATTGGCAACAAGTGTGATCTTGCCCATAGAAGGGCTGTGAGCACAGAGGAAGGTGAGCTGTTTGCCAAGGAACATGGATTGATATTCATGGAAGCCTCTGCAAAAACTGCGCAGAATGTGGAGGAGGTATGACAGCATTACTGTCTTGGTGAAAAATGTGTGTTATGTAGTATCAGATCATTTCTTCAATCATAAGTTGAAGTTTTGTTTCCAGTCATGTTCATTCTGATAAAGAAGCTTTTGCAGGCATTCATAAGCACAGCTTCTACAATCTACAAGAAGATTCAGGAAGGAGTCTTTGATGTATCAAATGAGGTTAGCTTTGCTTGCTTATCTCTGAATTTAGTCTTCTTGTATGTTCATCAATGGCCGCATTAGTTCTCCAAGCATCTCCAGAAATGGTAATTTTGGCTGAGATCAATTTTGTCTATCAGACCCATAAGTACAAGTTTTTCAATGCATTCTCTTGTACCTTATAGGCATCTCAGACGATAGATGTACCTCATCTAAAACCTATTAAGCAGCATGCATTGTAGAGGCCCGAGGAAGAAACTGGCCCTGCTTTATTTTTGGGTTTTCAGAAGCTGGTTGGGCCAAGATGCTTGGGGCATAAAACAATGAATCATAGGATTACTGGTTCTGGGTATTTTTGTGATTAAATTTTTCATTCAAAATTCAGTGATTTAACTACTTGACATCGATAAAGATGTGCAATGGATCACTCCAATGTCAGAACCCAGCGTGAAATCGGAATAGAATTGTTGAGCACAAGATAGGAATTGCTGGTAACTTGTGTGATAATTTGGGATATATTACAAAAATTACCCTTACACTTGCATCCACATTTCAATTTTGTCTCTAAACTTCATTTTCAAGTAATGTAATCTCCATACTATGTCCAAATTTCATATGGGTTTTTTATTAAGATTTCATTAAAAGTGAATAGAGAAACCCATGTGACAAACACGTAGACAAATTGAATGCACCCAAACATATGATATAAATCTCATGCAAATGTACATGTGATTACCATGAGTTTTTCCATCAAATTCTGATGAAAAATATTAAGAGGATGACCTATTTGACATTTGGGCGTGGTATGGGGTGAAATTGCTTTGGGAAAAAAAAAGGTTTAGGGACTAAATTAAGACATGGGGGAAGGTATAAGGGTGGGTGATTGTAGTAATACACCCTATAATTTAAAACTTCATATTGTTAAACCACATAGAAGCTTATCTAATGGATGGATGGCTTGAGTCCTAAATGCTGAAATTTGTGCTCTGGTCTGTGATTGCAGTCCTATGGGATTAAAGTTGGATATGGAGGTATCCCAGGTCCATCAGGAGGCAGAGATGGCTCTTCTTCTCAGGCAGGGGGCTGTTGCAGTTGAAACTTGGAACCCATTCTCAGAATCACTCAAATCACATGATTGTTTTCTTTGTGCTTTAATAGGATCAATTGTTCATTTGTTGGTTGAATCTTGTTACATAATTACAACAATAGTCCAAACCAGTGAAAAGTTGAAAATAGTATTAATAATAATGATACATTTAAAATATGTGATATTTGTGTTGCCTGAATTTAAGAAAAAGATGATTTATTCATATTCCTTCCATTTGGGTTCCTTTTTGATTCCGTAAATTTTAATTCTATGATTTTTGTAAATTGAAGGTATGGGTTGTTTATGATCTTAGTCCATCTGTCAACATCTTTTTGCACTTTGCTGTTACCTCATATCTCCTGTCTCCTATCTCCTGTCAAAATATTTATTTTATAAGGACTATATTTTGCTTTAAGTTGTTAATTCGGTCTCTATTACTTAAATTCGGTACAATCACGTAATGTAAATCATTCCTTAAGGCACCCACTTGTTGAATTCAATTCCATTCCTCAATCATTCCTTAAGGAAGCCAATCAGCAGTCAGGTTGAGATGAACAGGGACGAAACGAAAGCAATTCCTCAATCATTCCTGTCCGTAAGGAAGCCAATCAGTTTTCGAGATGAACAGGGCCGAAACGAAACGAAAGCAATTCCTCAATCATTCCTGTCCGTAAGTAAGCCACTCAGTAGCCGAGATGAACAGGGACGAAACGAAAACAAAGAAGAAATCATTTATATAAGGGATGAAAGTCAGTCCGTACTAAATTAATCAATTTAAAATTAAAGAAACTTTTTTTCATTTGAACTTATACGACCTTTTTTTTTATTATTTTGATTTTATTGTATTAAAGAATTTAATAGTAAAATAATTTAATGTAAAAAAAAGTTAAATTTCATTATAAAAAATGTTTATTATAAGTGGTTAATTAAATAATAAAAAATTTAACATCAACGAGTTGATAGCAAAAAATTTAATTTTATAATTAAAAGATCGGTTATAAAAATATTTATTTAATAAAATCTATACTTTACTATAAGTATTTAATTACTTCTCTATTACTCGATATGACAATATGTATAAAATTATCAGTCAATTCTTTTAAAATAAAAAATTAATCGCTCTAGAAGGAAAGAGATTTTTTTCATTTTTTTTAAATCTTGATTTTATTATATTAAGGTATTAATAATAATAATAAAAATTACCATTGAGATTGTTTCATATTTAGAAAATAAAGGACTAATCTAAATAGATAAAAACACTAAGGGGAATTGGAGTTAAAAAATTTATTTTTAAAGACAATAAAATTAAATACAAGAAGTACAAATATAAAAAAATAAGGTTATAGAAAACAAAGTTAGATTTATACTAGTTCGATATTTCTTTCTTACATCCACTCTCTTCAAGCACTTAATCGGGTGATGAAAATGTAACTTTAAATCATAAATCAAGTTTTCAAAGATGCATGAAATAATATGAAAATTCTAAGTATATCCATGCATTCATCCTATATATGTTTTTTACTATTAAAAAGTCTTTCAAAAGTCTTGATTTTGAATCCATTAGATCTTTTGATAAATTTCTAAATTAACACCCGAAAATCTTTATAATTCAAATCAATTAGTAACTTAATCATGATTTGTTATCATCAAAACATGATTAGGAGAACCATCGGGCTAACATTATCATATTTTATAGTTTTGATTTTATTGTATCAATCAATTTATAATAAAAAGTTGTAATTCAAAACAAGTTAAATTTTATTTTTATCATAAAATAAAAATAATTTATTTTTCCATAAGTGGTTCATTATGAAAAAGAGGTTAAATTTTACAATAAAATATTCAATTATAAAAATACTTCATTTTAATTAGCTTGTGTTTTAACTAGTGTATAATTAAAGAGATTTTTTTATATATATATAATTTCAATTTTATGAATTAATAATAAAAAGTTTTAATTTGAAGTTGCTCAAGATGGTTCCATTTTATAATTTCTATTTTATTATATCAGAAAACTAGTATTTTCTGATAAAAATATTTAATAATATAAATATTTGCTAAAGTGGCTAATTTAGTAGAATAATACTTTTACGAAGAAGGATTTAATAATAAAAAAATTATTTTATGAAATGGAGATGATATTTTCCCATAGGGGCATAAGTGATTGGTGATTGGTGCGGTATTTATTATTAAATAAATTCAGTTTTTTTTTAATTAAATTAAGAAGATCGAAATTAAAAAGAAAAAAAAAAAGAAAATATGAAATTAGAAAAATATGTAATAGGTGGAGAATAGGCCCAGCTGGGGGAGGAGATTGGGTTGCGTGATTTCATGATTGTATAGTAAATCAAGTGGTTGATGGTTTCCGACGAGGAGAAGGTATCCACCGTATCCTCTCTTGTTCTTCTTCGTTCCTGTTATCGAACTCCACTGTGTTCTTTTCATTTGTTCTCCTCCTTCCGTTTCTTCCAAAGTAATCTACTGCACTGTGGTTCGATTCACTGTGATCCACTCAAATCACTGCTTCCGTCTTATTCTTCGTCTTCCCTTTCACTTCAGATCGACTCCATTCCTTTGTGGTTGCAGTGATTTGGGTGGGTTGTACCGATGGCGAGCTTGTCTGCGCTCGGAGTAACTGGGGTGGTTCCGACCTCCTCCAAGTCCAGGGATCTACCTTCCTCACATCGCACCCTCTCCTTTTCCTCTAGAATTTCCGGCAACAAGATCACCTGGAAAGCGTCGTTGGGTTCCCACCGCAGGGCTCCCGTGATCGTATCTCCCAAGGCTGTTTCCGACTCCAGGAATTCGCAGACATGTCTGGACCCCGACGCCAGCCGGGTCAGTCTCACCTTCCAAACCCTCTTGTGTTTTATTGGGGTTTTGTGATGTTTCTAATGGTCTGGGGTGTTTTGGTTTGCAATCTTCTCTGTGCAGAGTGTTCTTGGGATTATTCTGGGAGGTGGAGCAGGCACGCGGCTCTACCCTCTTACCAAGAAGAGGGCGAAGCCTGCGGTTCCCCTGGGGGCGAATTATAGGCTCATTGATATTCCCGTCAGCAATTGCTTGAACAGTAACATATCCAAGATATATGTTCTCACCCAATTTAATTCCGCTTCTCTCAATCGCCATCTTTCCCGGGCTTATGCCAGTAACATGGGTGGGTACAAGAATGAAGGGTTTGTTGAAGTTCTTGCTGCTCAGCAGAGTCCTGAGAACCCCAACTGGTTTCAGGTAAGAACATCGTGCTTCAGTGGTGTGCTTGGAAACTCATTTTTTTGGAATTCCTGCAATCTTTTCAATTCTATTGTTTCTGTTTGATTTCAAAAATTCCATTCCCCCTTTCTTTCAATTGCTTAATGCTGTTTTTGGGTACTTAGCTATCCCAGTACTGATAGAAGACTAGTTGAAAATTGACTCTTTTTTTGGATTTTGTCATGTGACAATGCAACAAAATGTCATATTTCGCCTCCGTATGATGTCGGTTTTTTGCATATGCCTGATGTGGATAATTATATCTCTTTGCTTCCAAAGCCTTAGTATTTTTTCATGACATCGGTCGCATATTCTTGTTTATATGTGATGTTCTATACTTCATGGAAACAGACATTGTCTAGAAAATTATTTCGGTTGATCCTCTATTTGTAAAGTTTTCCCTTGTTTGCTGGGTGTTTCACATGAAATTTGGTTTATGGATTTACAGGGAACAGCTGATGCTGTCAGGCAGTATTTATGGCTGTTTGAGGAACACAATGTTCTTGAATTCCTTGTTCTTGCTGGGGACCATTTGTATCGAATGGATTATGAGAGATTTATTCAAGCACACAGAGAAACTGATGCTGATATCACTGTGGCCGCACTGCCAATGGATGAAAAACGAGCCACTGCATTTGGTCTAATGAAGATTGATGAGGAAGGCCGTATAATTGAATTTGCAGAGAAACCAAAAGGAGAGCAATTGAAAGCTATGAAGGTAGATGATATTTGAAATAAACATTTGTATTAATTTATGCTTTTGTGTTCCTCTATTCTACCATTTTTGTAGTTTTAAAGTTGGTTAAGAAGGCTGATACGTTTTCCTTTCTGAATCTGTTCCTTTTAAGGTCGATACTACCATCCTGGGTCTTGATGATGAGAGAGCTAAAGAAATGCCTTACATTGCTAGTATGGGTATATATGTCGTCAGCAAAGATGTGATGTTAGATCTGCTTCGGGACCAGTTTCCTGGGGCCAATGATTTTGGAAGTGAAGTTATACCAGGGGCAACTTCCCTCGGATTGAGAGTATGTGTTCCTTTACTTTTAATAATTTCCTCTTAAATACCCATCATCGTTCTTGTTTTATGTAACTATAGCCACCCAGTCAACCATGTGCATTGTATTGGGCTTTATGTCGAGAGGTATTTCGGTCACTTAGTAGCCCTACTCGTATTGCATTGGTATGCATCCCAACAGTGATGATGGTATGTCATAGGCAGCCGAGTCCTATTCCTTCTCAACTGCTAATCTTATTTTTAATAACTATTTTCTAACTAATATCACAGAATATTTTCTATATGAAATGACAACTTTAGCTGAATATTGTTTTATTGCTTCTTGACTGAAAGCCTGAAAGCCTTTACTGACATAACTGATTGAATCCACTGGAAAGAAACTTCAGTTGACAAGTCAGTAGTTTATGATCACTGGAAATTCCGATAATCAAAATGTTATTTTATCTCTGCATTTGCCTTCTTAAGAGAACTGTTCATAGAGTCAAATTGCTGCATAATATCTGTAGGTGCAAGCTTACTTGTATGATGGCTACTGGGAAGACATTGGTACAATTGAGGCTTTTTATAACGCTAATTTGGGGATCACAAAGAAGCCGGTGCCAGACTTCAGGTAGTTTTTACAGCCCATCAGACTGTATACTGTGAATTTTGATCTCTGTTCAACAGTTTCTTTCATTACCACATTTCTGATGCAGTTTATGATATTAATATGGTTTTGAACTTAAATTGCAGCTTCTACGACCGTTCCTCTCCAATCTACACCCAACCTCGATATTTGCCCCCTTCTAAGATGCTTGATGCTGATGTGACCGATAGTGTTATTGGTGAGGGCTGTGTGATTAAGGTAAGTTACACATGGGCAAGAAAGGTCTCTTACTGTGTTTCATAGTTGGTGTCACATGCTTATGAAGGCTTTATATAATCGTTGATTATGCAGTTAAGTAAGCTCCTTGTTCACCCTTTTCTGTGCATGCAGAATTGTAAAATCCATCATTCTGTGGTAGGGCTCCGATCTTGCATATCAGAGGGTGCAATTATAGAAGATACACTATTGATGGGAGCAGATTATTATGAGGTAGTACTAAGAGAAAACCGGCAAGTTTTACTTTTTGACCTTTTGAATGTTTCTATTGCTCAGAATTTCATACCTTGTAGTTATGTTTGGTTCGTTATTAGTGCCGAGGAAAGGAAAATAATTCTCATATTTGGTTGTACCATGAAAAATATATAAAAAAAATAACATAAAAATAAAATTAGTTAAAAACTTACTCATTTTCAAAGATGAGTTAAAATAAGTTAAATGAATTTGAAATGACATATAAAAATAATTTTTTGACTTTAAATCTATTTTTCATTTTCATTCACTTTTTGTTTCCTTTTATTTTTTCCCTTACATCAGATTTTTTGGGAACCAAACATAGCCCATATGTTGAAGTGTTGGGGATTTGAATTGTTTCAATTAATGATTATACTCTAATACTCTTTGCCATTGTGGTAATTGGCTTTTTATAATCTTCTTGTTCCAGACGGATGCTGACAGGCGGTTTCTAATGGCAAAAGGTAGCGTTCCAATTGGTATCGGCAAGAACTCTCACATCAAAAGAGCGATCATCGACAAGAATGCTCGCATCGGGGACAATGTGAAGGTTGTGATTTTAATTAACTTAGCGTGGATTATTTTTCATCAATTTCATTTTCTACTGGTAATGTTGCTATGATGATAAGGTTGTGATTTTAATTCAGCGTAGAAATTTGTTATTTCAGATCATCAATGGTGATAATGTGCAAGAAGCGGCAAGGGAAACGGATGGATATTTCATTAAGAGCGGAATAGTCACGGTAATCAAGGATGCCTTGCTTCCTAGTGGAACCATCATCTAGAACGCTTTCTCGGTGCAAAATAAGCATGCTCCCCTTGCTTTCCGGCTTGAGTGATGAAAGAGCAGATTTACTTGAAGCTAGTTTGATCTTTTGATTTTGCTGTATATTTCCACGTTTGTTGAACCTGAATGGTTAGGTTTTTTTTTTTTTCTTTCTTTCTTTTTCTCATCTCGTCTCGTATTAGTTTGGTCTTTCCCCTCCCCCCATCCTCATTTTAATAAAATCGGTCCCATAACTGAGAAATGAGAAGATAAAACTGTTGGAAGATACACCATTTCTGCGTTTCAGATGACTAGCATTTATCAAAACAATCTCAGACGAACTGTTATTCACACCAATCATTAGGGTTCAATACAACAGAAAGTGAAACTCTTGCAGAGGCCCTGCTCCAACATGTACCGGGGCTTCAACTGCAAAATGAATCCTCAAGGCTGCTCATGCAAGGAAGGCATAGCAAAAACTATACTGACCGAGTCTTGACAGTTCACTTCTGTGTACATTATGCAGAATGCAAGATGAATCCACACTTTGCTTTCAGCTAGAAAAGGACTACAAATTCAATGATCATCCTTGAATGCCAAACACCCAAAACCAGTTCAACCGCAGGCTAGTCAAAAAGCTACCAAAACATGCTGTCAACCTGCATGGGATCCAAATTCATTAGTCATAAGTCCCTTTCAAAAATCAACAACTATGAATGACCATGGACCATGGTGACCAGACTGTTCAGTAACTAGGGCGAAGTATCTTCATTAAAACTTCTATGCCAACAGAGTAAAACTTTTCACCAATTAGAAATAATTCTACCATATTCTTCATGTATGCCTCTCATTCAGACTCATTGCAGCACACACATACTTTAAAGAAAACCAGAATATTTAACTTGTTCAGGGCAACAAAAATTAATGTTGATGGATGTTCCATATCCTCCAAGATCATGCTTGTATGTCAGAGGCAGCCTCAGAGTTACTTCCTTGTAGCTGAAATTAATCAGGGTGCTTAAGACACTATGTAATCAAAGTAGACCTCTGTTAACTCTTCAGGATTCTTTGGCCAGCATTTTCCTCCATTTATCCTTAAGGTCCACTGGGGTTCGAGTCCCATCAAATACATGTCGTCCAAATTCCAAAATTTTCCTCCAAGGAAGATTTTTGTCTCCAGTAGCTGAGAATTTCTGCACTCCTTCCTGCAGCAGGGAAGTACTTAATTTTTTTCTTTTTTCTTTTTCAATAAGCAAATAATGCAGATATATTAAAAAGTGCCAAAAGACAGCCCATCAAAGTACATGGGGCATATATAAAGAGCGCCAAAAAACGTAATTAACAAGAGAGAACACAAAAAACAACTCCCTCTCTTAGCAAGAACCCAACCAATCGACAAAATCGAATAAATACATAGAACCTGTATCTATGTGTATCTTCACCCATGAAAACAAATTTCTAAGAAAAGCGTTCTTCAAATCTTGAACCAAATGCTTCTTGTTATCAAACTACCTTTGATTTTCCTTTCATTAGCAATGAAGTACTTAATGAAGTTATGCCAAAAGCTCAGAGAATTTCCCCATTTATCGATACAAGCCATGCACAGACAATCAAAACAGAAATAAAGACAAGATGCAAAAACATTGCCCAGCAAGCCCCAAAGGCAACCCAACCCTTGAAAAGCTAGAGCATTGTACAAACCCAAGGAAATCTGTGAACAAGGTTGGGCATGGTTGTCTTTTTGCTTGGCTTGTAGGTATTTCGTTAGTGTACATCTTGTACATTTCTTTTTTATTGCAATGCAATATATTTTATTGTTAATTATTTACCTATCAAATGTGTACATTTCAAAATAACCTAGAAACTCAATTAAACTGCTTTGTTTTTTAATATACTAATCAGCCACTATAGGGGATAGAAAAACTAACTTAAAATGGAAAGAAGGATAGTTTTAAACTCTTCCCTGTAACAAAAACAAGGCAGGAACCCTTGTGCAGAACTCATACCTTTAACATTTCTTCCTCATCAGTTTTCCATAGTAGTTTCTTTCGCCTCTCATTTGGAAATATTTGGTTTGTTCTGCAAATTTGAACAAGAAGTTTTCATTGTCAAAATTTAGCACCTACCACTAACTATAACAAAACAATGTGTGTGTGTGTGTGTGTGTGTGTGTGATAAATCAGTAACTCACAACTGCTTAGAAGGCCCTCGAGGTTGTATTGACTTGCTAGAGACAATAACTTCCTTAGTCCAGTCTCCAGCATTCTTCTCTGCAATATTATGTAGATCAGGAGATGATTTCTTTTGTGAATCAACATTTTGAGACTCCATTTTGTTTTTAGCTCTTTGTCCAACATGCCTCTGATGTGTTAACAAAGTCCTAGCATCTCTGCATGAATCTATCATTCGAAACCCAATATTAGCTTTTTCATGCACCAGTGATGCGGGATCTCCTCCGGGTACGGCAGCAGAAGTTTCTTGTGCTTGTGGCTGCATCTGTTCTTCTTCCTCTCTTCTGCCAAGATTCTCTTCAGTCATCTTTGCATCAACTTGCTTTCCTTTGGTTAAGACACTAAAATCACCATCTAAAGTTGTTTCTTCTTCCAAGTGACAATCATTCAAAGGTTCTGCTTCCTGTTGATCTTCAGCAACTCCCTCATCTTGGCAGTCACCAACTTCTCTAGAATGCTCTTCTTGTATCATCTCTCTTACTTTTACAGCTGCCAATTGCTTCACCCCATCAAATTTTTGGTTTGCTACAAACCCCTGAAATGACCGGTCAGCTGATGTTGTCCCTTCTTCTCTACTATATAAATTGCCATCACCCTCATCAACAGAGGACTTCATGTGCCATTGATGTTGAGCCACTATCTGATGCTGCTCAAAATCAAGAGCAAACCCATCTTGTTGATCTTTCTCTGCTTGTACAGACTGATTGTAAACTTCATCATAATCCAACCTATACTCATTCTCATTGCAACTTCTTTCACTTGTAGATGGAGGTTTTTTCCCATTGCTACTCTTAGTTTTTTCCTTCTGTTGGTTGCCACATAATGCTTTTGTGTCTAAGAAAGTTGATAGAGCTTTCTTTGAGGACATGGCTCTTTTCCTCGCTTCATTAGACTTTGCTATTGCACACCTATACCAGCAATAGGGGCAATAGAAATCTCCCATATCATCAAATGCAGTAGAACAGTTCATACACTTCTCATGGACAGCTAACTGGCAGACTCGATCACTACAAACCAAAACCTCTCCACCTTCACCACACTTTATACACTTGCTTTGCTGTGTCCATTCTATTTCCATACAAGCTTGAGTAGACATGTCCCAAGAGCCTGAAGCACCTGACTGTTTTGTGCCCACAATAGTCTCACCACTTGAATTAGGAGCTAACTGGTGAGCTTGTTCACCATTGTAGTCACTTGATGTTTCAGGCAGACTGCTATGCAGACTATTGTCATTGGCACACTCAGGCCGAGCATTGCCTTGGGAGCATCCGGGACTAATTTCAGAGGAGCAGGGCTGTGTAGACACGTAGCATGATCTCTCAGAATGAGTGATCTCAGGTGAATTAGCAGATAGGATACTTTCATGAGCAACTTTTTTTCCTTTACCTTTTCAATGAAGAACAATATAGCAATTCACAGCAACATATAGAACCCATGTGGGAGTGATTTTGAGAGGGTGTTGGAATTGCTTTCTAATGCTTAGAAGCAATTCTTTGTAGAAATTGGGTGTTCTTGGGAGAGATTTTGAGAAGGGCTATATAAGTGTTTTCTAATCGATAGAAATTAGGTATTAGTATTTGGCAAATTTTTTAAAATCTAAATAATCATTTGAAATCACTTCCCAGGTAATTTTTTCAAAAATCACTTTTTTTTTTGTTATATAACACATTATTAAAAATAATATCAAAACACTTTTTGGCTTATATCCAAACACAAACCTTATGTTTGGTTTTTGAAAAATTTAAGAGAAAATGCAGAGCAAAGAAAATAAGGAAGAAAAATAGGGAGGTGAAGGAAAATACAAAATGGATTTAAAGTTAATAAATTATTTTGATGAAATATTTGAAAATAGAAAATGCATAAGTTTTTAAATAATTTTAATCATATTTGATTTTGTTTAAATTTTCTTTCGTACATTTCATGTAAACCAAACATGAAAAAGAAAAATGGTATTAATAAGTAAAATGCTACTAATGAAAGTGCTACTAATGAAAGTGCTACTAATAATTTTCCTTAGCAAATTTTTTCCTTTTCTCCTGGAACTAGGTGATTTTCCTTCAAAACGACCAATAAGAGTAGCTTGAGACTAAAAGTGGTTCAATCGTTATCACTCCCAATCCTACTCTTACCCATAATCGTAACAGCCCGGGATGTAAGTCATCAAAGCAACCAGAAAAACAAAACAATATAAGACATCACTCATTTTGAATCCCTGTTTGGTTGGTGAGAAATGTAGGACAAAGAAAAGAAAACAATTAAGAACAAGGGCACAGACACAAACTTAAGTGAATTGAAGTGGAATTACAAGTGACTGTGAATAGAAATACCAGATTGTGGAGAGGAATCGCGAGTGTGGAGGGTTTCGGAGGAATTGTAGAAGTCCAAACCCTGGCAGCCCTGGCTTTCCTTTTCATCCTTGTTTCATTTTTCTTTCAGAAACCTACGGAATCAGTGATAGGGTTTAATCGGCAGATGCCAGGAGCCGTTGAAACCCGTGTCATCGACTCATCATTTCAATGTAAAGTGGAAATAGTAAGGGCTTGTTTGGTAATTTTCCTTTTCTCAAAAACAACTTCCTAATTTCAAAAATATATTTGGATAAAAGTAGATTTTGAAAGTTTGTTTTGAAAATCAATTATGTATTGCAGTATTGATATAAATTCAGGTGTTTTCAGGTGACTTAAAAAAATATTTTCAAGAAAAATCACAAATATAATTACGAGAGAATTGTTGGTGGAGTGTCAACAAGGTATGAGTTTGTCTAGCTTTTCTGAAGTTAGATGGGCTTTTTCCCTACACAAAAAGATGTTCAGACAGGTGATCTAGGCACGCTCATCTGAAACTTAAGTAAGAAGAAAATAAAGACGGGTATAATAATTCTTTCGAATGGCTCTGTACACGTATACCTATTTCATGCTTCTCATGGGGGTTTTTATATAGCGGATGGTACCATCATCATAGCGTTGATGGTGCCTTCATGCCTTTTTTGTGATGATGATTGTCATCAAGGCGGAAATCAAACCTTAGCAAGAGAGTCAACATCATCATTTTTGTGCGGATTGGGCAATCGTACCAAACAAAATCCATTGATTAGTGTCGTTAGTTGGTTGTCGAGCAAGAGTCTTGGACCATGTAGTTGACTATGCATTTACGTTTGTCAATGTCGCAAATTGCTCGTAGTAATTATCAAACGTTGACTTTTAGGTGTAAATATCGTATAGGCTATTGCTCAAGCATTAGTTGTAATTATCCATCTGCTCGGTGCCTGAAGTCTCCGACTGTGTTGGTTAATCCATTTGGAAATCTCAATTGACTTGATCTATCCATTCCGTCTGACATCCAAAAAGAAGAAAATCTTTTTTGTCATACGTCAGACGAAGTTTGTTTTGGTTCAGACGGATGGATCTAGACGGACCATCTACAAACCTTGGACGGACCAAGGGTTTTTTTATTTGGGGGAGGACACGTGGAGGGAAACCTCCCACAATGCCCCCTTAATCCGTCTGCTTCTATCCAATCGAGTAGACGACGGGTTGAGGCAGAACAAATTATCTGTCTCTTCAGGTTACTTGGGGGCTTAGGAACACGTGTCATTTGGGGTCGCAATGATGGGTCATATCAATCAAGGCTGGTTATCAGGCGGCACACCTTTTCAATTGGCTTTGGGAAACATTTCCAGGCAGCTTGTCCGGAACCCGCTTCAACTCCTCCGCCCATACCAGTATCTCCGGCTACTGTTGCGGCTATCACTATTGAGCCAGATGAGAAACCTCCCTCCGCTGATGATATTTCTTATCACGAGACGAGGAGACCTTCTGTCGTCCTGGAGAACCTCAACAAAGAATCGTTCGAGTGCATGACTTCTTCTCCTCCTCGTCCAAATTTAGCATATGTCCATAGCCGAGAGGAAATATCTGAGTTTCTGAAGCAAATCCCTTCCTTCATCAAAAGAGAGCCTCCAATACAAAATATGGGGGTGCTCTTTCCAGTTAGGCAGTAAATCCCATTCGAGATAGACGATAATCCCAGTCGATCCTTCACAGTACGACTTTCGTATGGTACTCTAGACATCGCTATTGCTTGCGTTCTCCATATGCAAGGCTACACGGCTTTTGAAACGGCAGAAGTGGTAAGTCATCTCCCTCTTTTTCACTTATTTTGCTTTAGTCTCTCGTTTTACAATGATTTCTTTATTCCCCCCAGGTGATAGCCAGAGTCTGAAACCTTATACGACAACGCACTCACCTTTTCCATTGGTTGGAAGCAGCCGAGACCATAAGGGCATATGTTGCCCATAACATGGACAGGAATAAGGATCTCCTCGCCAGCTTGGAAACAACGAAGAACAAGGTCGCTACTGCCTGGAAGCTTGATGAAGGAGTCAGTCTACTGAAGAAGGTAGAGGAAGAGAATGAGGCAGTTTAGGCTAAAGCTCGTCGGTTGGCTGAAGAGAAAGAAGTTATGGAGGCCAATAAGAAGCAGGCTGAAAAGGAAGCTGCCTGGCTAAGGTAGGAGCTACAGGATCTTCAGGTGAAATTTGTCGCTCAGAAGGAAGACTTGAGGGTAGACTACCAAAAGTCAGTGGATGATATGTTCTTCTACGACTACCAATGTTGTATGAAGAAGCATGACATCGCCTAGGATACTTCCAGCTTCCCCTTCGATGATGAGGACGAGTTTTTAGGCGGCTCTACCTAGGAAGGAGGACATGCTTCAGGAGGCAGTCCTTTTGGCGAGCCAGCTTGATTTTCTTTGTATTTGTTCATTTTAGCTAGTTGTGGCCTAGACTTCTAAATTTGTAAATACAATGGATATTTTTATTAATTTGAATACACTTGCTTTAGTCGTTTGTCTTTGATATATTATTTTCATAAGCAAACTTTATTGATAGTACTTCTTTAAGTTAGTTACATTCCATGGATGGAATAAGGGTACACCGTCTAACGTTTGAAGATGGTATGTCCCTAAGTTTCCAACCTTAGTTATAACATATGATCCTTCCCATTGTAGCTTTTTGACCCCTATTTCAGTTGTGTTCTTGAAGATTCTTTTGAGGACTAAAGTTCATGGTCGTGTCTTTTTGTTGTATTGAGTGATCGTCCTCTTATGGTAAGAAGCCATCCGAATAGCTGCGTTTCCTCGCATTTTGTCTGCCCAATCTAGTTGTCTTATGAGTTCATCATTGTCCCTTTGATCTTGCACGATTGTTTTTGCAATAGGCATGCCAATTTCAATTGGAATAATAACCTTCATCCCATGAGCAAGGGCGAAAGGAGTAGCTCTTGTTAGCTATTTGGATGTTGTTCGGTAAGCCCATAAGACTTCGGGCAGCTCGTCCACCCATTTTCCTTTTTCTTTTTCCAACATTTTTCTTCAGTGCATTCAATAGGGTTTTGTTTGTTACCTTCGCTTATTTGTTGCTTTGTGGATAACAAGGCATTGAATATAGATTCTTGATGTTTAACTCCAAGTAAAATGTTCGAAAGACAATATTGTCAAACTATGACCCATTATCCGTGGCAATCACTCTTGGAACTCTGAATCGACATACGATGTTTTTCCAAACGAACTTGGAGACATTCTTATCTTTGATGATGGCATAGGCTTATGATTCCACCCACTTGCTGAAATAGTCGGTTGCAAAGAGCAAAAACTTCTTTTACGCTGCTGCAATGGGCAAGGGGTCGACTATGTCCATCCCCCATTGTGCAAATGGTCAAGGACTTGTGACCGGGTTGAGAGCTTCAAAAGGCACACGGGGGATGCGAGCATGTCTTTGACACCGATCACATCTCTTAACATAACCTTCAACATCTCACTTCATGGTGGGCTAGTAGTACCTTTGCATGTAGGTGCGGTGTGCCAAAGTTCATCCGCCTAGATGATTGCCGCATGCGCCTTCATAAAGTTTGACCATGACATATTTTGCTTTTGGCTCGCTCAAACACTTTAGGTACGACCCTCCAAATGATCACTTATAGAACTAGTCATTAATCAAAGTGAAGTGTGCTGCTTGTATGTAGAGTTCGTGTGCTTGCTTCCCGTCTTCTGGTAATTCCCCAATCTGGAGGCATTTCACGATGTCATGCATCCAACTTGATTTCGCTTCATTGGTACTGCACACTAATTTGGGTGTAATTGAAGGAGGGAGGGGAGGGGAGGGGGGGGGGGGGGGGGGGGGGGGGGGTGCTTTGAGGTAGACAGACAACATCACTATCTTTTTTATAGGGATAGTGACAATTATTTCGGCCAGTGCGTATGCCTTCACGTTCTCCTTTCGTGGTACCCGTCTAACAACCCATCCGTCCAACTTTTTCAAGTGATCTTCCACGATGGCGAGGTAGTGAGCCATGCGTTTATCCTTTGCTTCATACTCTCGCTGATCTGTTTGACAATTAGCTGAGAGTCGCTCTTGATTTCCAACTTGGTTGCAACTAACATTAGGGTAAGATTTAGCCCGATTAGGACAACTTCATATTCTGCTTCATTGTTGGAGGCAGAAAAGCTGAAACAGATAGATTGCTTCATCAGTTCCCTAGTTGGTGATTGTACTATTAGACCTACTCCGAATCCGAACACTTTGGATGTTCCGTCTACATAAAGCGTCCACCATTGCTTTCTAGGGCAATCATTCAGATGTCCTTGTTTTTTTAGGAAGTTTAGCTATAAAGTTAGTCATAACTTGCCCCTTCAATGATAACCTTGGCTAATACTTGATTTCGTACTCACTCAACTCGATGACTCATTTCAACATTCGTCCTAACAGGTCTGGTTTATGCAGGGTAACTCAGAGTGGCTAGTTTTTTAGTATGGTCACTTGGTGAGCTTAGAAATATGGGCGGAGCTTTCGAGCTACATCCTTTAGTGCTAGAGCAATCTGTTTTACCTAAGAATACCGAGTTTCAGCGCCTACCATTGCCTTGCTCACATAGTAAATGAGCCTTTGATCTTTGTCCCGTATCTGATGAAATAGGACAACACTGACAACATAGTCTGATACAACTAAATACATATAAAGTTCTTTGCCGGACTTGGGCTGCTTAGGATGGGTGGTTCAACAAGGTAGCACTTGACTACTCCAAATGTCTGCTCATATTGGTATGTCTAGCCTGAATGTGCTTGTTTCCTTGAGTGTGAGGAAGAAAGGCTTCAGTTTGTCTATGAAACGGGCTATGAAACGTCCTAAAGCTGTGAGACGACCCATGAGGCATTATAACTTTTTCTTGTTGTTTGGAGCGGGTGTTTTGAGGACGGCTTTCACTTGAGTTGGGCTAACTTCAATTCCTCTTTGGGTTACCATAAACCCTAGAAACTTCCTCACGCTAACGCCAAAGGCACACTTAGTTGGATTGAGCTTCATGTTGTATGCTCACATCATAAAGAATGCTTCTTCCATGTGTTGGGCGTGCTCAACTTGAATTTCGTTCTTTATAACAATGTAGTCAATGTAGACTTCCATAGTTAGGCCAATCAGAGGCTTGAAAATTTTCGTCATTAGCCTCTGTTAGGTAGCACTAGCGTTCTTGAGTCCGAATGACATGACTTTATAACAGTACAACCCTTGAGGTGTAACAAAGGTTGTCTTCTCCTCATTTGACTAGAACATGGGGATTTGGTGGTATCCAAAGAAGACGTCCAGAAAGGAAAGCATCTCATGTCCGACGATGGCGTCGACTATCTAGTCTATCTAAGGTAAGAGAAAGTTATCATTTGGACATGCATCATTTAGGTTGGTGTAATCAATGCAAACTCGCCACTTTCCATCATTCTTTAGGACTATCACCCCGTTTACCAACCAGTCCGGATATTTGACCTCTCTGATAAATCCGATTGCCAATAATTTGTCAATTTTTGCTTAAATGATTTTTTGTCTGTCCGAATGGAAACTTCAGACCTTTTGCTAGACAGGCCACGAGATGGATGAGATGTTAAGTTTGTGAGAGGCCATAGACAGATGAATCCTCGGCATGTCCGAGTGAGTCCAGACGAAGATGTCCTTGTTGCACTTGAGCATGCTCTCTAGTAGTTCTAGTTCCTCTTGCGTAAGCAAGGAGTTGGTATAGGTGATTTGATTTGTGTCGTGTGAGAGGCGTAGTGGTTGAAGTGGATCAGCTGTAGACGGATCTTTCTCCTCTGGGCTTAGTGATTGTTATTGCTCTCTTGCGCTTGATGATTTAAGGCGCATTTTGTCACCAGCCGGGTGTCCAACCTCTAGTGTCACCTGATAGCATTGGCGTGCGGCTAACTGACTACCTAGTAAATCGACTTGTCCTTCTTTTTTGAGGTAGCTCACCATCTTATGGTACGTATAAGGAATGACTTTTATTCTGTGAAGTCATGCACGTCCCATGATGGCATTGTATGAGGACAAGTCATCGACCACCAAGAACTGCACTTTCAGGGTAACTAGGCTAGCTTGGACGGGTAACATAATGTCTCCTAATGAAGTTGTTGTAGCTCCATTGAAACCAGACAACAAACGCCCTAGGTTCTCTAGGACAAATGGTGAGTAGCTCATCTGCTTGTAGGCTGACATTTGCAAGAGGTCAATTGAGCTACCTAGATAAACTAGAATCCTTTTCACATCAAATTCGCCTACCCCTAGTGTTAGAACTAGGGCATTTTCATGTGGTTGCAACACTCAGTTAGCATCTACTGGAGGAAAGGTAACTGTGCCGTCAATGGGGCGCACACTTCCTTCAAAAAAGTTGCGTTGAATGGAGTTAACCCACTCTCTTACAAAGGTCGTGCATAGCAATCTTCACTTTTTCCGCTTAGAATTGTGTCTATCGTCTACGGGGCCTCCATGTATGTAGTTGATGACAACTCTAGGGGCTTTCGGAGATGCAGGGCTTGGACGACTGCCTTTTGTGACATCTTTCTTTGCATGCTAGTTGTGTGGACATACTGTTTTTAGGTGTTTGACTTTGATTAGTTTCTCCACCAAGTAATGGAGACTCTTGCATTGCTTGATGGTATGGTCGTGATCCTTATGATAGGAGCACCTTATGTTTCGATCTCGTCTAGCTGGATCTGTCTTGATGGGTTCCAACCATTTGAAGCCTTACAGATCATGAATGATCGGAAGGAGTCTTTCATAGGAGATATCGAGGGGGTAAGTCTCACTTGCTGCCATTACTGACCAGTCCGCCTCTAGCTAGCTTGCCTTGATAGGTTCGAGGGCTTAGAACTCTCAACCTCATTGTTCTTGGTCAGGCAATTGGTGACCAAGACCTATTGAGACACTACTCGGACGTCGTCTTCGAGTATAAAATATTTGTTCACCCATCTAAATAGGTCATCCATTATTACAGGTAGCTTCTTTGCAAGACTCAAATAATGGTGTGCCTGAGTTGATGTTTTGCTTGAAAATCGGCAGGATGGGATCTATACTGTAGGATTCCACTTGGAGTACTGCTTACCCGAACCGCTTCCATGAAGTCTTTGAGCGACTTGTTCTCCTGCAACTTGATATTCTACAAGGTTCTTATGTTCTGCTTTTGGCGAGCAAAACATAGGTAGTGGCCCACAAAGGCTTCCGAGATATCCTGGAACGTCTTCACGGAATTCGGCAAAAGTTGGTAAAACCATGAGAAAGTCGGGTTGTGTAAGCTAGCTGGGAAGACCTTGCACATTAGTGCATCATTCCCTATGTCAAGGGTTATGAGCTGTCTGAAGTGTGTACTATGATCGAACAGATTGCTCGTTCCATCGTACATTGTGAATTTTGGCACTATGAATCCCCTAGGCGGTTCGTAGTTGATTATATGGGGGCCGAACGACGTGGAGAGCATGTCATCTAACATTCGGCTAATAGAATCGGGTGGAGCCCCATCGACTGCACTTTAGCCTGTTGCCTTGGTAGATGAGAAGGCTGTTTGGACATAGGTGCAGCGACTGGGGGACCTAAACAGGCCCTTAGAGTCTTTGGAATGTGTGATTGCCCCTTCATGCTTGGTGCTTGAGGTCCTAGTCGGGCTCGCATTGCATCTGATAAATGCGACCTTCTATCGTGCCTCGTTTTCCTAGATACCCAGGTACAACTTGTTCCTTCTTCTAGTTGCATTTGGCGATCCAACGAAGACTTCTCCCTGGACTGTCTTGAATAACTGCCATTGGAGAACTCTGTGCCCCCGAGGTAAGATGTCTCAACAGCTCGCCTCGAGGTTGTGTGTCGGCTCTAAGTGTGCTAACTTTGAGAGGGGCCGACCATCGACATTTGAGCTTGCAACTCCTCATTCTCCTCTCTGAGTCATTTCGTTTGGTGGAGTAGAGTCCACATCTGCCTATCATTTTCTTATTGATGTCTCTCCATCCTTTCACGCCATACGAAATAATCTTCGCCACCCATAGCTGACGATTGACTTCTGGAGGGTGTTGACATCCTTAGTTATTTCAATTCCCACATATGGCGCAAATGTTGGTGGATTGCCAATTAGGTATGAGTCTGTCTAGCTTCTCTGGAATCACACGGGCTTCTTCCCAATGTTGGTGGAGTGCCAACTAGGTATGAGTCTGTCTAGCTTCTCTAAAGTCAAACGGGCTTCTTCCCTACACAAAAGGATGTCCAGACAAGTGTCTAGGCACACCCCTCTGAAGCTTAAGTCAGAAGATAATAAGGATGGGTATAATTCTTTTGAATGACTTTGTACATGCATACCTATTTCATGCTTCTTGTGGGGGTTTTTATATAGCAGATGGTACCGTCACCATAGTGCTGATGGTGCTTTCATGCCTTTTTTATGATGATGATTGCCATTAGGGTGGAAATCAAGCCTTAGCAAGAGAGTCAAGGTCATCATCTCTACGCGGATTGGGCAATCATACCAAACAAAATCTGTTGACTGGTGCCATTAGCTGGCTATCGAGCAAGAGTCTTAGATCATGTAGTTGACTATGTATTTATGTTTGTCAATGACACAGATTGCACTTAGCAATTAGTAGACATTGACTTTTAGGTGTAAATGTCATCTAGGCTGTTACTCAAGCACTAGCTGTGATTATCCATCTGCTCAATGCCTGGAGTTTCCGATTGTGTTAGTTAATCCATTTGGAAATCTCAATTAACTTGGTTTGTCTATTTCGTTTGGCATCCAGAATGAAGGAAATCTCTTTCGTCTTGCGTCAGATGAAGTTTGTTTTAGATGGATTGATCTAGACGAATCATTTGCAACCCTTGGATGGACCAAGGGTTTTTTATTTAGGGGAGGACACGTGGAGGGAAACCCCCTATAAGAATATTTTGAAAGTTTATAGTTATTATTATTTTTTTCTCATAGAAAAATTATTTTTGTATATTTGAATATTTAAATAAAATATTATTTTTGAAGACTATTAAGAGAGAGGATAGTTTTGAGGAAAAAAAATGGGAGGAGAGAGCAATAATAATTTAAAAGAAAAAAAAACCTTTTATTTTAATTCTTTTTATTCTTCTAAATTCCACCTTAGAAAAGTTTTAAAAACATCACAAAAACACGCCATTACCTTAATTTCTTTATTTCCATGAATTAGCTTTATTCTAATTTCTAAAAACAAAATAATAACCAAAGTTTTTAGGTCATCTTCATGATATTTTGCAAAATAATTATCAAAGAACCCATTTTTAAAATATATATTTTAAAAAAAATATTAAAAATTTAAATATAAAAAAGGTATTTTTGACTCTTTTTTTTTTATTTTATAAAAGTATTATTAATATAATATTCTAAAAAAATTGTCTAGAATCAAAATGCCGTAAAATGTATTTTTTAAATTATAAAATTGTTTCGCATAGTGAAAAAAAAAACTTTAATTTAATTATTTAATTATGCCACCCATTCCATTAATAACTATATCTGAAAATGTTATTATATTTTATGCAACTCCAATCAAAGCTTAAAAAAAGTTACAATGTACAAGAAGTTATGTATGAGATGTAATCGAATAAAATTATTTTTAACATTAAGTCAACTTATTTATTTGTAGGGAGAAGAAGAGCAGGGAACTAAACGCCATCCTGTTGGTGGTTTACAGTTGAGCGGGAGAGAAATGCGGAAATGGGGGAGATGGGATAGGAACAATAGCCGAGAATGATGGAACCCATTGGTTGCGGTTCTTCTTCTGCCTCTTCCATTCCACGTGTTTCTTCCTTCTTTCTTTCTTTTATTGCTTTCATTCATGGGTGTAGTTTTTCTTTTTCAACGTCTGGTCTTCTTCCTTCGTTCCATGTTCCCCTTATCATCCGTTAATCCCAATAACCACCCACCACCTACACTTCTATCCACCATTTTTCATTTCCCACCACGAAAACTACGGAACCCATCCCATACCATGCTCAGAAGCGAGAAATTGTCATCATCTATGTGATTTCAATCATATTAACACTTGATTGTTATCAGCAGGTCAGTTTCTTTTTCCTCTGTGTATTTTTCATGGGGTTCATTTGTATTGAATATTGAAGTTGAAATGGGTGAATAGGTAAATAAATTCAAGATAATGCTCCTGGGCACCACCCTTTTCCATTCATTGGAAAAGTTGAATGAGCAGTGATGCCCATGCTTGGAGATGGATGGTTCCTTGTTGCTTGCAGGGCATAGTCGCAGTAGCTGGGGCGTATGGACAACCACAAGTCACAAATGGTTGGAATTCACTCCCATCTCGAAGTCAGTTTCTTTCCCCCTCCTTTGCAAATATCAAAATTTAGAGCTTTGCTGAACATTTGTTACAAGGCATATTGCATTTGGCATTTGGTACTAAAATCTGATGGACAAGTGTGTGTTCCCCAGATGGGATCATTAGAGGAAAGAGCAGTGCTTGAGTTTGAGGACGAGAGTCTTTTTAGCCCAGACTCAGCTTCTAGAAAGACACATTCCCGGGAGGGTTCCCTGGTATTGGCGTCGTCTCCTGCTTCAGAAACTTCTGGTACTAAATGCATGAGTAATAGCATCTTCAATAGCATAAAGGTTGTGGTCTTCTCCACCAAAATCAACCTACTTGTGCCCTTTGGCCCCGCGGCAATTTTGGTGGATAAGTTTACTAACAATCACGTGAGTTGCATTCTATCTTGACATGCCCATGCACTTTGGATCATCACATAAAAATATCCACTTGTTCTCATTTGTTCTTTGGAGTGTATTTCAGGGTTGGGTCTTCTTTCTTAGTTTACTGGGCATAATACCTCTGGCTGAGCGATTGGGTTATGCTACAGAGTAAGGATTCATTCATTTTCTCTTTATATACATGGGTAATTTGGTTTGTGTAGAGTACGCTTTGTCAGATAGCATTACTTGGGTATGAGTTCTGGATATTTAATTTGGAAATGTAACCAACAAGTGTGTCCATAAGAGGAAGTGGGGACTGGTTATGACATGGATATTTCACATGGCCCTTTATTTCACCTTGGGGTGGGGTACATGGAAGAAAAACTTCATTTACCAGTACATATAACCAAAATTGATTATAATTTGTTTACTAACTTCTGTAACTTGGGTTTATGAGTGCTTAATATAAATCCATCTTTTCTTTTAATGCAGGCAGTTAGCTTTGTTCACTGGTCCTACAGGTAAATGTCTTGCTAATTTTGAAAGTTGGTCTTTTTTTCCTCACTCCATGTAGAACTTTAGGTTTTATAGAAGATCAGGGTCTTAATTAATATTTTGAAATTTTGATGGACAATCTATGAGGACTGACTTTTCTACTTGTTCTTCTAATCCATATTCATCCTTTACTTTTGTATGTTTTTGTCCTTTCGTCTTGAATATATATGGTTTGTTCATTGGCCTCTGTCACAGTATTGGTTGGCCCTGTACAACTCCACAGTGATGATATGGCCTGAGTTGGGTGTGGTTGCTTTTGTTTGTTGCATTGATAAAGTTGGGAATGGGGTTGCCTTGGCCCCTTTCCTAATTTTGTCCTAAAAGAACTCTTCATTTACAAAATGGTAAATGACACATGTATCTGACAAGTTTGCCTGGAATACTGGGGTCAATTTGCTCATATCATGTTTGCCTGGAACTTCAATCATCATTTTCTTTGTGGCTAACTTACAATGGTGTTGATCTGAGCTTTACAGTTGGGGGTTTGTTAAATGCCACCTTTGGAAATGCCACAGAGTTGATAATATCAGTTTATGCACTGAAGAATGGCATGATACGTGTTGTTCAACAGTCATTATTGGGCTCAATTCTGTCGAACATGTTGCTGGTGCTTGGATGTGCATTTTTCAGTGGAGGAATGGTTTTTTCTAAGAAGGAACAGGTGTTTAGCAAGGTCTGTTTCCCATTTTAAGTACAGTTATCTCTTCAAACCAAATTAGAAATATATAGTTAGTTTTGCTCTCTGTCTCTCTCCCATCCTTCAATATTGGTTTGAAAAATAGGAGTGTTTCTAATCTTATTGGCAGGCAGCTGCTGGAGTGAACTCAGGGTTGCTGTTGATGGCAGTCATGGGGCTTCTGTTTCCAGCTGTCCTCCACTTCACTCACACTGAATTGCATTTTGGGAGTTCTGAGTTGGCCCTTTCAAGATTTAGTAGCTGCATTATGCTTGTGGCATATGCTGCCTATCTTGTTTTTCAGCTGAAGAGTCAGAAAAACCTTTATGTTCCAGTCGATGAGGTTGGCCCTTTGATGTTTTTCAGAAGCCCACTACATTTTTTCTTCCTTGATAAGTCATGTTTTGTTTATCTTTTGTCTCTGGTTAGTTATAGATACTATGATCCACTGATCGTATACACAGTATTTTTGGGTTGAAGATGGAATTTAGTCATACTTCAATAACCATTTAATCCTTGCATAGTCAAAATTTTCATACCATACATAACTGTAATACTTATGTTGTAGAGACAGGACAGTCTTCTAGTTCTCATTTCTGTCGGAAACAATACTTATGTTGTAGAGATAGGACAGTCTTCTAGTGCTCATTTCTGTCAGAAACAAACACTTAAAAAAAAAAAAAACAGAAATCTCAACTTCATGCTTTAACATGATGTTCTATGCTATCTATCATAGTTATCTAATGCATCCTAGCTGCTTTGCTTCCTGAAGTCCCCACTTCCCACTTCCTCGTTTCATTTTCAATTCTCAAGCTATACTTCCTGCTTCTGCTTCTAATTTTTCTTCTCACATTAGGAACCTGCTCTAGCACCCCTGTTTTGCAGGATAATTAGGAGAACCTGAGACATCACTTTATTAAACATTAATATCCCCTAGATTCTGCATATGATTTATTAGTTAATATAATTTCTGTTTTCATCTTTTTCTCCAGTGCTGTAGTCCATCTCAATCTTCCATCATAATAATATCGAGAAAAATCCTCATTCTCTCCTTTTCTGCTTTATTGTGAATCGTTTTATCTGATAAATGGTATACAATCAGGGTGGGGACCAAACTGAAGGGGATGAAGATGAAGCTCCTGAAATTTCCAAGTGGGAATCCATAATATGGCTAACTATTTTGACTTTGTGGATTTCAGTCCTCTCAGAGTACCTAGTTAATGCCATAGAGGTAATTCTAAAACGTTTCATTTGTAATCTCTTATATACCCTGTTGGCTAATCAATTCCTCGGCATGCCTGTTTTATTACTGGGACAAGGACCGACGCATCCTCCGAATAAGAAAGTACATTGTTTTTGTTTTCTTTGTGTTCTCTTGTATATTGAAAGATGTATATCATTCAATTTCTTTGTTAAATTTACCATAATGGGGGGAATTCAGTCTCTTATTTTCGTTTTTGTTATCAGTTTTATAGTAAACTTCCTCTGTGCAGGGGGCATCTGTTGCATGGAAAATGCCAATTGCATTTATTAGTGTTATCCTGCTCCCAATTGTTGGGAATGCAGCAGAGCATGCAAGTGCAATTATATTTGCCATGAAAGACAAACTTGTAAGTTATTGTACTGCTAGCATCTATTAATAACTGCATTTGACATTGTTAACTAATTCTTCTGTTTCGATGGATTCAATTTTTTGCTAGGACATTTCCTTGGGAGTGGCAATAGGCTCATCAACACAAATATCGATGTTTGGGGTAGGTGCTATGTATTATCCAAATTCACACTGACTTGTAGCTCCAATATACATTATTTGAAGAGCTCAACTTCTCTTTCCTTGGTGTGCATCTCCATCTTAGATATGGAATAGCACAAATAACCTCTTTTCTTACTGCCATGGAAAACCATTAAAATAATAACGGTACACTATAGTACACCCCTCAAATAACAGCCGATTTCCTCTTCAAGTTCTCCCACAAATAACCTTAACTGTCTCACTTAACATCTCCTTTCATACCCCATGTCACACCTCCACCTTGCCTTAATGAATCATCCACTCATTAAATCCACTCCCTTGTTAGATCAGTTCAGTTAAATATGTCCATGAGCATAGTGTATGTTCCTATCTAGCCTACCTGTGAAAATATGTTTGCTTGTGGCGGTGTGTAGGCACACTTTTTGAGTGTGATTTTATCAGCTTCAAGTTTGTAGGTATATAGATGCTGTAACTGCTTTCTTTATATTTTATCCTTGAGAAGAGAAAGTTTTATTTAATCAAATTTATAATATTTAGATAACACCTGGAGAAGAGATGGTGGGGCACTGCATAAAAATTACTGATCTTCTTTCTTGGCTTCCAATATGAATCTTTATGATGAAATAGTTAGCCTTATTAAATAAGCATCATAGCTTCAGGTGAATGCTATCTGTTGGTTTAAAGAGTAACTTTAAACTTTTTCCATCCTTGAAAGGAATGTCCCTGATTCAGCGATGCCTCAGTATCATAGATAGATCAACCTTTTCTGTTTCTAGTATTGTACATTAGTTACCGAGAGAATAGACTTTGCACATCTCTAAAGCATACTTCCATGTGGTAGGAAGTTGCATTGGTAATGAACTTGTAAGTGATGGTTGATTGGCAGACTTGTATGGAAGTTCATTTTTGGAGGTCCTCCCAGCAATTCCTGGCCTTTGTGTTGTTTAATAAATTAGTTTTTTGCTTTTCTTTTTTTTGTTTTTGTGCTAGCAGTCGTTTGTTATTACCCAACAAATGAACAGCCATCTTTGATGCATGAGTGCCTTAAAAAAAAATTATTTCTTAAGTTGTAAATGGAAGGTAGATAATGTTAATGTTAGTATGCTACTAGTAACTGAGAGGAAAATAATCTAAATAGTATGTTATGTGGTTGCATTGGAAACTCAGAGCAGTGGATGAGGAAAAATATTTTATTATCTGTTTTGAAAAATTTCTAGTGTTGGTTGCATTTATGCATCCAATACTTTGTGGAGCTGAAGATTTTAAAAGCTTGTTTGAATGGGAAAAAAGTCCAAGACAGTGGGTTTCAGCAACATGCCTGTGATTGCTTTCCTTAAGAAAGATAATTACCAGTTATAAATCACTTAATATGGTCAATTTCGAATCCAGGAAATTGATTGGCAGTCAAACTAGGAATGGTCACATTTTTTTAAGGCTTACAGAACATTGTTGGCTCCTGTCTCTCTCTATTTCTGTGCATGTTCTGACTGTTTCATACCCAACCTTTTCATAATGTTCCATATAAATGATTGATGTCACCAAGAAAAAAAAAAATTCTGTTTTCCATTTCTTGTACTTCATACAACTGAGAGCTAGTTTTAAGGTCTGAGAGGGCTGACTCCTTTCTATAGAAGTTTTTTGCCTGTTTGTTGGCCATCTGCCTTCCTTTATATAGAAGTCTTTGCATGTTGGTTAGCCATCTTAGCAACAAACAAGCATAGTTCCTTGTTCAAGGTT
This sequence comes from Vitis riparia, assembly GCF_004353265.1. Classification (NCBI taxonomy): domain Eukaryota; kingdom Viridiplantae; phylum Streptophyta; class Magnoliopsida; order Vitales; family Vitaceae; genus Vitis; species Vitis riparia. Next base: position 13,943,501 of record NC_048442.1, on the reverse strand, counting down.
TATCTCTGTCACGTCTCTTGAGTACTGCTTGACTGTATGACTAGAGCTTCTTTTTATTTCCGTCTTTCCCATGGCTTGGATTGCATTCTTATTCGCAATGTATGACTATTTTATTTTTATTTTTACTTTGAGGAGACAACTACCAAAAAAAGATTATCCTCAATATACATAGCATGAAGGAAAATAAAATAAAAGAAAGAGTATTAATTTTGTGGAATAGAATGTGTTTTTTGTGACCAGCTGCTAAAGGAGGGGCATTTTTTTTTTTTTTTTTTTTACTGTTTTCCTTGTTCTATGGATTGTTGAAGATGTACCAAACTGATTTGATATATCAGTATTCGGGGAGGAACGTTGAAAAGTTATTCTGCTTTCTCACCAAGTTACATAATACTCAGCCTGACTTTTATCCCGTAAGTTGGGTTTGTAGTTCATAGTGGTGCTGTTGAGAGCTTATTGAGCTTGTACTCTTCTTGCATCATCAGCATCATCATTGTCATCAGAGCCTCACTAGTACCATGTTATCAATTCTGTATTTGATGCATAAAGAAACTTGTATGTCTCTTACTATATTTCTTTGGCATATTCTGTCAAGGGCTTTATGTTGCTTGTGCCTTCCCCTTTGGGTTATTTACCTTGTGAAGACTCTCATTGTTGCTATGGCTGCAGATTCCCTTCTGTGTGGTTGTTGGGTGGATCATGGGACGTCCTATGGACTTGAATTTTCAGCTTTTCGAGACAGCCACCCTTTTCATGACTGTCATAGTTGTGGCCTTCATGTTGCAGGTTTGCCCACGGAGAAAATTTTCCTTGTCCAACTCCATAAGTTCCATCATATTGAAAGAAAATTTATTCAACATGAATGCCTGAATATTGGTCCTATGAATGACTTGAAAACTCGGAAGCCAAAATTTCCTGTTTGCACATCCTTCTTAGTAGTAGCATGAGTTCAAATTGCTGATGGATGAAACAGTTATCTATTCATTTGTTTATTTTTGGGTCTGTTTTTCCTCCTTGGCATAGCATCTCTGGTTTATCATGAACCCTTTTTATATAAGCTTCATGTTGAGCTTGCAGGAGGGAACTTCCAACTATTTTAAAGGAATAATGCTCATCTTTTGCTATCTGATAGTTGCTGCAAGTTTCTTTGTACATATTGATCCAACTTCTATAGGTGAGTTATTGTTCACCAGTGAACAAACAAAAGCTTAAATGATTTTGTTGGATTCACTGGAAATGCGGTTGGTTTTGCAGTGGATAAGCCCTCTAAGCATTAGAAAATAACCAGCAATGGATCATGGACAACGGATCTCCTAAAGCTCAAGCTCCATTTTCTGCACTGGGAATGAGGGTTTTTGCAGAGGACAATCCCCAGAGTTGAGTGAACTGATGGGTTCAAAAGGTGGAATTGCCAAAGCAAGTGAAGCATTTCCCAACTTTCAGGATGGTGTTGTTTGATGAGCAGCCAGTGGATCCTCCCTTGCTTCCCCCAGATGGCTGGATACAAAGTGTACTGTAGATTCCATATTGAATTTAAGATAGTAGGAAAAGCAGTATCTCCAATGTAATTTTACAAGTTGTACACCAATTTTCTCTTGCTAACTCATCTCAAATAGCTAATTTATTCGGACTAGTTCTTGTTCACCATTTGATCTCCACGTGTATAGGATAAGGGCTTCCACCCTATTTGATTTTACTCCCGTCAAGTCTTTATAACCATGGTTGCGCTTGGGTGGCATGATAATAAAGGGGCCAGCTTGATTAAATGTTAAAAAAAAAATTATTAATTTATTAACCCATTTACTTCTTCCTTCTTCCTTCCTGTTCCTGTTTTTAACATTAATAGTAATAAATTTTATATAAATTATTAAAAAAATTAGATAGAAGATAAAGAATAAGTAAAATGAATTTATATACATATATTTTTGTATTTTCATATTTATAACTTTTATTTTTGAGGAAGTTTAGTTGTACACTCTGTAAGGTGATTTATTATTATTATTTTTTATTTTAAAATGCGGGCAATAATTTTTTTAATTAAAAAATTTAATTTATCATAATTATTTTTATTTTTAAAATTATTTCTATTTTTTTTTAAATTTCCCCATTTCTTTAGTTTTTTCTTAGGCGACTTTATAAGCAAAATTGGAATAAACCCTACACATGGAGGGGATTTTAATATTTTATTCGGGGAATTATTCTTTTAAGATATGCAGTTTTTATTCTTTTAAAGAGGAAATGAAATGAAAAAAAAAAAAAAGTAGCATTGGGTGAGCGTGTTGGCGACACATGCAAAACCGAGGTGCCACGTGGCTGAAAAGAAAATATAACCAGATTAGGAATACTTGTGTGTATAAGAATGAGAATAAGGGCCATCCTCACAAACCCTAGAGCCAAATCGTGAACCTCTCTGGACTGAACTCCCAACTGCCGAATGCTTTGCGATATCGAAATCCGAATCAACGGCGCCATTTGAGACGATAAAAAGAAGAAGAATAAAATGGTGAGTTCGTATCCAACTTCGGATTTTGACATTTTTTTTTCCTGGTTTGTTTGGTTGCGGTGAATTCGATTTTGTTCGATAGATTGATTGTTGATTGATTGATGGATGGATGGATGGATTGATTGGTGTAGACTGGGAGAGGTGCAAGAGAGAGGTTTCGAAGGGATTACCCTCCGAGATTTGAAGAGAAGAGCCACTCTGGGCGGAGCAGTCACCCCCCATCGAGACACTTATGGGTTGGAAACCTATCGCACAGCATTTCTGAGAACACTCTCACTGATCCTTTTCTACAGTTCGGAGAGCTCGACACTGTCGCTTTTCAGCCGGGTCGTAGCTATGCTTTCATTAATTTCAAGCAGGAAGAAGATGCCATCCATGCCATGAGATCACTTCAAGGTTTTTCTGTGGCTGGCATGCCTCTTAAAATTGAGTTTGCAAAGGCGGTTAGTTTTGTCCCATCCTTTCGTTTCATGTGTACGTTTATATGTGTGTATATCAGTTGTTCAATTCATTATTTATATAAAGGGCATAGCAGCTTTCACTGGCAAACATTGAGCCAACACAATTGCATATTTTGCCTGAAACATTTTGGCCCAAGTTTGATTTAAAAATATAAAGAAAGGGAAAAGAAAAACAGGTCATGGCATAAATTTGAACTCATGCAGCAACAGGGGCACATGGGAATATCCACATGATCTGTGTGTTTAAGTTCACAATCTCATCAATAGTGCAAATTTTTTAATCTCGCATGTTCTTTGGGTATTTGGATTGAGTTGGTCTTTTACATTATGAACAGAAGGGTTATTCAGTCATCTTGCTTTGCACTCGGTTTCTCAAGTGCATATTTTGAAGATCTACATATCTGATCCAATGAAGAGTAATGCTTGAAAAGCATGCAATTTGTGCTTTTTAATGGTGAAATATATGGTGAACTGCTGATTATTATTATGAGTAGGACAAGTCTTGTCTAAAGAGTATCGATGATACAAGGAAAATGTAATTCTTTTTCTGGTTAGGCCAACAAAAATTTATATAGAAGGTGCCTAACAAAAATGGTTCGCCCCTATGTACATAAGGGGTGTACGAGAAGCTCCAAAGAACAAACCCCTCCAAAAACACAGTAAACCTGGGACTTATTATACACAATTTAGACTATTTATAAGGTCCTAGAATGGACAAGTAGCCAACCACTCCTAAAGGGATTTGAAAAAGTCTCCTTCAGCTTTTGATCTGATTTCTCTTCTTCATTAACAAGTTCAGTCATTATGCACCAAAATAAGCAAAGTGGAGTCATTCGCCAAACCTTACTCCACTACTTATGTAAGCCTCTCATCTTTCGGCACAATGAGGAAAATATAATTGCTTTGAAGCTTTACTTAAAATTTACCGGGACAAACTAAAAAAAACCATGAAATGGATGTATAACTGCAATATTTAGAGAGACAAAAAGGAAAATTTATCTCAATGAAGTGGAACTGTGGAGTGTAACCCCTTTAATTATTTTGACCCATGTTGCTCACATTTTTTATTTTTTGGTGGCACTTCTTGTCGTCTGGAATGGGCACTTTGTGTATGTTGGTATTGCATACATAGGGGTTAACTATTGCTTCTAGAATGGCAGAAGATAAGATAGCTAGCAGCTGATAGTGAATTTTTAGGAGGTTTTTGAGTCCTCACCAACAGGTTATTAGATTGTCACATGAAATCTCATTGGTGTTATTTCCTGGAAAAGGGATTGTTACTTAGATATTTTGACTTGGTCTATCCATGTATGATAAGATAGATAATAGCATGACCATAATGAAGAAGATACAAGTAAATTTGCAATATAGGATCTGATGGATAAGTAGATTAGCATACTCCAGAAGAGGTCCAAGGATGTTTGTTGTTTGCTGAAGAGGCTGATCAGGTTACAGTTAAAAGTGAGAGCTCGAGATTTAAAGCTTTAGAATTGAAAGATTTTAAGATAAACATAAAAAAGGACCATGTATAGATTGTAGTGGCATTAGAAGTATAGACCATGTGAGGGCTGGGAGATAACTTTATGATGATCATTTCTCTGATGTTGGGTTGAAACTAGTAGGGTTGACTGGAAAAGATGTTAAATCAAAATGTGATGATTTTACTTGCTAAATGCTCTTGCTGAGTTGTGTGATTTATCATTGATGAATACCTATCAACCTAGAGAACCTTTTTTTATAAAGGGACACATGTCCGTACGGCTCTCTTATTCAAAGTATATCTAATATGAAACATTTCTTTTTTTGATAAATAAAGAGATTGTATTAAAAAGCCACCAAAGCAGTGGCTAAAATTACAAGAGAGAAAAAAAACTCCCCTCGCACCCTAGCTGAAACCAAGGCCCGAGGAGCATCCCAAACCACATGAAACATGATTAGCTTTCTCAAAACAACTTGTAAATTATTTCACTTTATTTTTTTGGAAATATAAATGGTTGTCTTATTTGTGAAACTTCAAGACCCATCTGCAACATGTGCATAACAAAAGAAATCATAAGATGCTCAAGGAAACCTTTCCCCTATGAAAATTGGTCATAGAAGTGCTTTAAATTGATTCATTCAGAAGCAACAAAAAGCAATCATATTATTGTATTCAGAATTACGTCGTCCCTCATTTCTCTCCCCCTTTCTTTCTTCCCACAGTATTCTCATGTGAAATTTTGCTCCAATGATGGGAATATAAATATTTCTATATAGTAAAAGTAGAAAGCTAATAAGAGGTGTCTTCTATATTTCAAATTTCATTTCTTATGATATTGTTATTGTTTTTATCATTATTGTTATTATCATTGCTTTTTATAAAAGAATATTTTTATTATTCTGTAAAGTATGCTATTCTATCTATCTTGAAGAAACTCTTCTCTCTCTCTCTCTCTCTCTCTCTCTGCATGTTACAGTAGTGTTATTACAACTAAAACAATATTCTTGTCTTGAGTTCTGTTGAGTTGATGATCATGAAATGTGTAAAAATATGCAAAAAGAGAATATAACAAGAACAGTGAAAAAGAATGCCCTTCTTTGATTGAAATAACGAACTAAGAATAAGAAGAAAAGGTGAAAGGGGAGAGCAAAAGGAAGTACTTCTTGTTGAAGGGCCACAAGGTTCACAACGAATTTTCAACAGTGGTAGAGTCCTTCCTGATGAAATTACCTGCCATTGATATTTTGAACCTGAGAATCCAATTGATAGTATGGGCTACTACAAAAGCATGATGAACAACCCTACTATAACTATGAAGAGACCACATTGGAATTTGTTTAATTAGAAAAGCAAGTAATTCCAACAACACTATCACCTTCCACCATAACATAAATTATTGCATGGTTAGCACTTTGTGGAAACTGTTGAAGGCCAAGCAACTTACCATGTATATTCTAATATGCCTTTGCTGAAGTTGAGAAGACAAACAGAATATTGCCAACATGATCTTTGCAAATACATCCCAAATTTCTGATAAAAAATACCTCGATTATTCATATAACTTGGGTTTCCAAATGAACAACACTTGACATTCTATTTCAAGTAGACAGATTAGAGAGAGCCCCAGAGGAAATATGATTCAAGGTTCTAGAAAGTTTAGAAGATGTTACATGTTTCCAGTCTGTTAATGGTATTAAAGTGATATCTCAAAATGAGGAAGACTTCAACCTTCCCTGAATGGCACACCAAGGGAAGAACATACCTCATAAGTTGCATTTTTCCTATCCTCCGAAATAACCTACAAATGGCTAAGCAGGCATTATAGCATAACACCCTTGTGGCCCACCAAAATTGGAAAATAAGAGAATGAAAGTAAGTCTCTTTGTGTAGAAGCTCAAATATCTCTAGGGAAATGAAGTCGTTTGGAGCTAACAATAATTCCTTCTTGCATAATGAGTCTCCTTGTAATGTGATTTCACAGCCACTGAATTGCCTCAATTATTTACTTCAAAGAATTTATGCATGGGAACACTCTTCAGTGTATAGTGTTTGTATTAGGTTTCCCCCTATGTTTCATGATTGGCCCTGACTCTTTGGATGATGTAGCTTGTTTTCCTTTATGCATGCGTCATGTATTTTTCTGGTATTGTTACATTTTTCTTTATATGTGCACCAAAAAGAGAAAAAAGAAAGGAATGCATTGTACGATGCAAGGTAATGAAAACTGCAACAAACTAAGGTGCTACTGGATTAAGTGTCTCCCAATCATCTCCCTCCATTAAATTTTTAAAATTGAGTAAATGCAAGTCCCATACTTGTTCTGAAACCATTCATTATGTGGCATCCTTTGGAAGTCCAACTAAATTGACCTTCGACATGGTGAAAATGAAAGGATGCATCTCATTAAGCACAGGATGATAACTGGAGCTGGTTCCTCTATTTGAACCTCTTTCAGCACTCTTAAAAAAACACATCGTAGGCAGTCTTTGAGGACCATTCCAGAAAGAAATTTGTGCACCAAGACTCACAGGTTTAGCCATGCAAAACCCTTGTACTGGAAGCCTTATTGACTTCTCCATTGACTATTTCAAAACCCCTGTACTGGAAGTCTTATTGCTTACTAATCAAAAAAATTTCTCCATTGAATATTTCACCATTGAATGCAAAGCAAGAATTGCCAGAAACAAGCAAGTCCTGTCACAATACTGATGCCTTTCACAATGCAGGAATTTGTTTGGGAACTTCCACTCGGATAATTTGGGGACATCTAGTCCAAGACCATCAAAATCCATCTGGCATATGATCTAAAATCTCAAATAGTCTTGGTCAGTGTTTAGGAACTCTATTATGGTATGTTACATCCGGAAAATGATCTAAAATCTCAAACGGTCTTGGTCAGTGTTCAGGACTCAATTATGGTATGTTACAGCATTTTGGAACATTTGTATTCACTTGTTACAGGATTCCAAATTTGAATCACATCTTCATGGATGTTCATCAAGTGAATGATCTATTTGTTAATCCACTCTTATTTCAAATTAATCCTTCCTTTCTTTCTCTTTCTTGATTTCCTCCAGTTTTTCCAAGTGTGGGGTGGTTGTGAAGGAATGCCATCTAAATAAATATACAAGTAATTTTTATTGCATTCAAAAATGTAGATGCTGGTTCAGCAACTCTAATTATCTCCACATCCACTGCCTACTGATTGTTATCACTCCATTTACTCTTAAGTATGTGGAAGAAGGATGAAAACATAGATATGCTTTCAGTTGTTTCTTCTGGGTTGGCACTTGACAATCAACCACCAAGTCAAGTTTAGTAAGACCTGTCACAACTAGTGAGCACAATATTTTTCTACGGTTTCTTAAGCTTTGGAAAACCAAGTGTGCAATTTTTGTTTATTTATTTGATAGATAAATGAGTAAATATATTAAAAGCGCTTAAAAGGAGGTGCACCAACATAAGCAGAACCAAGTATGCAATTTTCAACTTAAACAGGATATATTCGTACTTAACAGGATATATCCAGAGTCTCTTTTGATTCAGGAAAGATGTTCAGAAATTTCATATTAGTCAATAGAACTGTGGTGCTCTATGCAAAACTGATGCCCATGCAATTGAACTTTTAACAATTTGTAAGAGACTACACTATTATATAGATTTTCTGGTTTTATTAAGTTAGACAATAGGCCAATTTGATATAATGATAGGTTGATCATCTCCTGTTCAATTAAATTTTAGTGGTACAACAATTTTTAGAAATACAGGATGGGGCAATACTACTCTTATCTGTATTTTCCTGGTTATGCTGCAGTTGCAACTTGAGGATACATACTTATACAGTGATCCATTTGTGGGGCCTGTGCTAGATAATATCAAGTTTGTGAACAATGATTGGGAAGCAAAGTACTTAGATACAAGCTAGTTGATGTGTAATTCACAAACTTGTCAATTTGTAGCTTGAGTGATGATTAGTCTGTAATGGGTTTCTTTGATGTGTATAACTCTTTAAGACACAAAATTGCAACAACCTTACTCTAGTGTTGAAGATAATTGCTATCAATGATATTCTAGGTTGCAAAATTAGGTCTAATACTAAGCAACATCCCCATTATTTTTTTTAATATGCAGAATAGACATAAATATAAAAATATTAATAAAAGCACGTACTAACATGCAATCCATGTACATACAATGTATACAGTTTGCACAAAGGCAAAAGGAAAAAGAATTGAAACAACCAACTTCCATCACTAAGCTAACCAACTCCCAAGTGATCTAAAAAATCAGGAGTGATTAGCATTTTCCATCTCTCCATTTGAATGCAAGAACAAAGTATTAGAAACAAGTTCTTCACAATCAAAATTGATCGGTGCACTCATCAGAGGTTCTATTATTGTGTTCTTCTAAATAGACTGTGAAAACCATGATTTGACCTCCAAACCATCTTCTTCTCTTGGTGCCTGTGAATGCTCCAAGCCAGCAAGTAATACAGCTCTAACTGATTGGGGGAGAATCCAAAACACTCGAAAGAAAGAGACCACCAAAGACCATGTACATTTACACATGTGACACCAATTTGGGATGAACTTGCATAATTTTACCAACTTAGCAATGTGCTAGACCACTGAGATTATGTCTACCACACAGCCACTTCCTGGTCCTGGAAATTTTGTCTCAACCCAAGGTCCTGTTCCTAACCTCCTCTATCAATGTAAAATAATCTGTCACCCTGGTTTTCTTATTCTCAGTTATGCCATACAGCTCATGGAACCCAAGCTTCAAAATCTGCTCCATGCACCACATGCTGCCAGAATGGCTCTTTGCCCATTCTCTGCATCCAAATGAAGTATCCTCCTGAAATCCTCCCACCTGCTCCTAGTACCTTTGTAAAAGCTGGACCCATGACCTTGCTTCTCTTAACTTTTGCACCCTGCATTGCAAATATAAACCCCAAACATTATTGGGCATTGCATCATTTTATGTGCATCATGCAAGTGTATGGTATAAAGAGATGATATTTACTTTGCTCATCCAGCAAGAACCATGGCAAACAATTGCTGTTAGATATCAATTAATGATGCATCTTATGATAATATGATTCTTCTATTTGAAATTTTACTTGATTACATAGTTTACGTTGTTGGGAGGAAAAAATTACGCATACTACTGAAAATGGCTTATCATGGATGGAAATATCAGCTTCAGTCCAACTGAATACCTTCTTGTGTCCCAATTTTCTGCACTTCTAATGAATGTTTGAAGGTATCATGTTCCACTTGTTTTGATCCCACGTAGCCAATCCAGGCTTGATCATGAAAGGACTCCATAAGGAAAGGCCTTTAATTTTTTAACTTGGTGCTGTATTGAGAAATCAATTAAATCTGTCTGGAAGGTTTCTCTTGTCAGTGGTTCTGAGGTTTGGCTCTTCTGTGGACTACAACAGTTCAAATTTTATTCCTGTTGGAGACTACTTTTATTAGTTATGAACTCTTTTTGGAATTTTTGTGAAATGTGCTAAAAGCTTTCATCTGAAAGAAGCTTCTGGTTGAATAATAAATTTTTTAATATCATATTCCAGTTATTCATCCTTGCTTTATAATTCCATGGTAGATTTTAAATGAAAAATTGTTCACCTTTTTTTTTGCCTTCTATTCTAAAGTTTGATAGGTACTTCTCATTCTCATTGAAATTCCATGGCAGCGAAAAAAGCTGTATACAAAGACTACATGATGTTGAGACTTAAAAATGTAAAGCTTTCACTTGTATGTGTTGGTTTGACCAAGGAGGCTATGCCCTTGTTATGAAATTTCAGAACTTGGTTAATGAAGTTTTTTTATCTTTATCCTGCTGCAGTAGCATGGTATTATGAATTGATTGGGTCAGATTTAGTTTGTTGTGAAGAGTAAAGACTTGCAGATTTTTTGCAAAAATTTATTGAGATGACTCTTGTTATATCTTGTTTTTGCTTTTCCTCTGTTCTCTCCTTCCTCTCTTCTCACATTTGAGTTGGTTGAGATGCATGCCTTAAATACTTCTTTTGATGCTTAGGCAAATCTTTAGGGTTTTGTATTTCTGTACTTCTTTCAAACTTTGATTTGGAATGACAAAGGTAAGAAAAAGAGTGATACAAATTTTGAGTGTTCTGAGATGATTATCTTCAGTTTTAATCTCCAATTATCTTCTGATGATCCAAATGGATCTACTATTTAAGATGAGGGTTAAAGTTCTAGTTCAATTACCAGCTAACCATTAGTTAAATGTTTATCTTGGAAGAGGAAGACCTCTAATTAAAAAAGGAATCAAAAGATAAGGTTACTGCTGTTACTTTGGGTTCCTTACATCAGTTTGATGTGACAGGAGACCCACATCAGCATCTGATCTACTCCATTGCCTTGTGTGTGGATCTCTACTCCTTGGAAAGTGGAAGTCTGGAAAGATAGAATAATTCAACTGCAATCAGGACCCTACTTCCTCCTCCTGATCTTGTGCTCTTTAACAAAAGTTTGCCATATAATCAGTAAGATTTTTTTGTTATGTGCACAATTTGCCCAAGCTTTGATGGAACTTTTTTACTTTAAAAGTTGATGGAATTTGTTTGTCATTTTTTTTCCAATGTCAATTGAAGCGCATTGATCAACTTAGTCACGTCCTTTTGAATTCAGTCATCCATCTTTCCTCTACCGTGATGTCAAAAGAAATATTTCTATTTCCATGTCTAGTCAATTTTGTATGGAAATTTCTGCTTCAAAGGGCATTTTCAAGTAAACTGAATACCATGTCATATTCACATTGTTTTTAAGTAAACTGAAAGAATGTATTTTTAATTTGATTGTTAATCTTCTCATATTTTGAGAGGCATACATGCTGTTTCTTAATCATAGGAGACCTATATTATGTTAGCCCTGGTCAAGGTAGCAAGCCAATATCTTGAGGATGGTTCCTTCATGAAATGAGGAGGTAGTAACCTTTGTCATGATGACATAGTGAGACTATTGTTCCTGTCTGTCTCTCTCTGCCTTTCAGCTAGCAGCATGATTGCGCTAAATTGTGAAGTTGGGAGTTGTCTGTTAACTGTTGAACAATTCTTTCATGATGAGTAGAACTCTTGGATTTGTGTCTGATGGATCTCAAATTCGTCCTTTAAAACTCTTTCCTCATACATATTGATTTGTGCTGAAAATTTTATGCATTGATGAATGGATGGACAAGCCAAATGGTTGCCCCTGCTTTTGCAAGTAGAGTTTTCCATGCAAGATGTATTATTTGGCAGATTGAAGTTCTTTTTGGGGTTTGTTCTGATATTTCCTTTTAATTGGTGTTTTAAGCTAAGCAGTAGTTTATTCTTATATTTCCTTTTAATTGGCGTTTAAGTTAAGTAGTGATCAACAGTGAACTTCAACAGACAAGCTCCTCTCTTTTGCATTTCTGCTGCCTTGCTATTTATTCCTTTCCATTCTGTCCATTTCTATCATCACAAAGCTCCAATGATTGGTTCAATCCCACCTGACCCCCATCCCCAAAAGATGACTTTTTGAAAGTAAAGCTGAGGTTATGAGAAAGCTCATGATGGTATTTAAACTCATTAGTTTTGCAAATGTGGATCATCCAGTCCATTTAGAGTGGTTGCTTCTATTATTTTTTTAATAGGCAATAGAATTTATAGATACGATAAAAACAACCCTCTCCCTCAACACCAAGCAATCTACAAATTAATCGAAGGCATTGAGTCTTCTTTTTTGTACAATCTAACCCATACTAAAAGGTTACTTAGGAATAAACATTTCAGCTTTTGATCAGATTGCTCCTGCTCTTTAAATGTTCTTTAATCTTTTCCCTCCGAATCGTCCACAAATTGTATAGCCCAGTGGGTCATTACATTCTTATGTAAAGGAACCATGCCAACTTAAAAGAGTCTCTCTGACCATGGAAGGAATGATCCAAACCATGCCAACTAAGGAGAATAACAATTGCCATAAATGATTTGGTTGAGTAAAGGAGAATGTGATTACGCTTCATTTCTATGAGAGAACATCTATATGATAGTGGTCATCCTCTCCTTTGAAGTTGATCTAGCGTCAACACCTTTCTGCAACTAGCTTCCCAAGTAAAAACTCATTTTAGATGGGATCCATGAATTTCAAATTAGGTCTGTTGAGAAGGGAATTGAACTCCTTGGCTCCAAAACAGAATAGAGAGATTTGACAGAGAAAACTCCACTCTTTTAATCCATCCAAACCACCTTATCATTTTCTTCCCTTTACCAAATTGTCTTGCAATTTTGAGAAAAAGTCTGCCGAAGAGTAAGCTTATTCAAGTAAGGGAGGTGGCTGATATTGAGGGGTGGGCTGCTGCTTTGGGTAGTAGGGTGGGGATCCCCACATTCTATCTAGGCCTTCCGTTGGGAGCCTCTTTAAATCTCAGGCTGTTTGGAATGTGGTGGGATCGCTTTAACAAGAGATTGACCTCTTGGAAAAAAACAATATTTGTTGAAAGGGTGAGCCTTTGGGGAAAAAAATCCTCAGGCAATAAGCTTCATCTTGTGAAGTGGGACATAGTTTTTGAGGCTAAGAATTTGGGTGGGCTTGATTTAAGAGGGCTTGAAATTCTCAATGATTCATTCTTGGCAAATGGTTGTGAAGGTTTTCTGCGGAGGACAGACAATTGTATATGGAAGAGTGTTGAAGGTGGCACATTTGGAGTGAGTGGTGATAGATGGTGCTCCAAAGGCATTGGAAAGCCTTGTGGAGTAGAACTTTAGAAAGGCTATATAGGGAGAGGATTGAGAGAGTTTTGGCTTAGGACTACCATCTTTGTTGGTAGTGGTTTAAAACGGAGTTCTAACTAGATTGGTAGTGAAATGAGTCCTTGCTTAAGGATTGTTTCCCCTCGTTTAGAATTCCTCTAATATCAATGCTAGAGTAGGGGATCTTTGGTTGGAGGAGAATGGACATGGTCTCTGAAACCATTGTTCTAATAGGAGTTTTCATGATTGGGAGTTGAAAGTTCACAAATTCTTTGATTTCATTCTTTGGTGTGAAGTGGAACAAAGATCAGGAGCCTGTCTGTTCTTATTGTTCTTTTGTGACAAGCTAAAGGGATTTGGAAGTCCAGTTTTTTTGCTTCTCTTTTTTTTGATCTCCTTAAACACTGCCGGTGTACTAGGAATGTGCCCCCTTTATGCTTGTGACATTTAATTATTTTATCTTATTTACCATATATATTTCCTTCTTTTAATCCTCAACCCCTTCCCACCCAAAACAAAATAGAGATGACTTTTTGACGGTCAGACTGAGGCTTAGAAGGAAGGTCTCTGTGGCATTCAAGCTAATGGGGCTATTGTTTTGTTTTTGTTTTCCTTTGTATTTTTTTGTATCCTTAAAGCTGTCATCTGTTATGTGAAAGATGTCTCGAAGATTATCTCACCAATGGACCAAAATAAATATGATGGTGCATGAAGTCATTCATGGCCTTCTGCTTATACAAGCATTATGTTGTTTGTTCTTTATTTCTCTCTTTCTCCATCCTGCATACTCATACCTAGTTCGTTTTCCTTGTGGGTTCATAATGAAGCTTAGCTTCTTTAGTTTTGTTCATTCATTTTGTTTCTTGATTTAATTGATGAGTCAAATCCATAAGAATTGTCCTTTTGTAAAATGGTGTCGACTTATCTTGGTGAGATTTTAAATTACAGGAGAAGTCATCAACAGCATCACGTGATGAAGACTACCTGCAACGACGGGATGAACAACGGTCCACAATAAGAGGATCTCCATTCTCTCAAAGGGACTCAAGAACACGTCATGGTAGTCCTGACTCATTTTATCCTGACAAGTCTAGTATCAGTGATAGAAAGGGAGAGCCTTGTGAGGTTTTATGGATAGGATTTCCCTCATTACTGAAGGTGGATGAAACGATTTTAAGGAAGGCCTTTTCACCATTTGGTGAGATTGAGAAGATCACTTCATTCCCAGGTCGTAGTTATGCCTTTGTCCAATTCAGGAGTGTGACGGCAGCTTGCAGGGCAAAAGAAACTCTTCAGGGGAAGTTATTTGGCAATCCCCGTGTGCATATTTGTTTTGCAAAGAGTGAACCTGGTCCATCAAACGGTGGAAGGAATGCAATGAATGCACCTCCATCCCCACATTTTCAGTCCAATAGTCGCCCTGGATCTTCTGAAAATTTCCGGCAAGAGAGGAATTTTGGGAACTTCCCTGGAGATCCCAGTGTCAGATCTCCTCGTTTCATCTCAAATTTGGAGACAGAAGATTCTGATGTCATTGATTTTGGTAGGAAGAGTACTTTATGGACAGATGGAAATGGTACATTTGAACATAGGAGGTTCCGAGACATGGGATCTGAACTAGGAGCATCAGCAGACGTATATGAGCATCACAGTAGTCCTACAAGAGACAGGGTTGCTCACTTTCGTGATTTTTCTCCCCAGAAATTTCCTCGGAGAAGTCCCTTCTATGAAGATCCATGGGACTTACCAGAAGATGCCTACCTATTTCATGGAGCAAAGAAACTAAAAACTGGCTCCTTCCCTCCTGAGAAAGAGCTTCCAGAGTATCCTTTCTCTGTTGCAGAACAAGAGAAGCATTTACTGCCAAGAATATTTTCTGACTATCCCCAACCTGAGGCCATTGATAAAAACTTTGAGTCTGGATCGTTTGGGTATAAACAGATGTCTGATCACCCAATGAATCTGACCCGTCCTCATGGGGAAATGAGTGAACAGTGGAAAGCATCCTATGATGGTTTTCAGGTAGGTTCTGGTTCTTTGTCTTCAAACCCTGTTGATTGGAAAAGATTAACTCCTGAATCACATCCATCTTCTTTGAGTGGGGAGTGGAAATGGGAAGGGACCATAGCAAAGGGAGGATCTTCCATCTGTCGTGCTCGCTGCTTTCCTGTGGGAAAGGTCATGGACATCATGTTGTAAGTAGCCTGTGCTTTACTTTGAGATTCTTCTGGAGTAATTTCCCTGCAATTCCCACGGCCTCTCTTTCAGCTTGGACATCTGCTAATTAATAATTTCCAGTCATGACTCCTTTCTTTTTGTCATTATTTTAGGTTTCTAGATGTGAGTGATCACAGTCTCCTTCAAGGGTGCATTTTGGCATCCTATTTTGGAAATGCAATGCTTCATATTGTTAGCCCTCAAGGGTTCACATTTTGTCTAATGGAATAAATCAATTAAAGCAACTCACTTCACCAGAACTTAACATGTGATTGAGAGACCTTTAGAGAGCACTTTCATGCTTATTAAAACTACCTTATCCAAATTATAAGGTCCCCTATCTTTTTCCTTCACCTCCCTTCTGGACTTGCATTTTGAAAAATTACTAACACTCTTCATATGCTGCAGGCCTGAGTTTTTAGATTGCACTGCAAGGACTGGTCTGGACATGCTTGCAAAGCATTACTATCAAGCAGCTAGTGCTTGGGTGGTATTCTTTGTCCCTGAAAGTGATGCTGATATTGGATACTATAATGAGTTCATGAATTATCTAGGGGAGAAGCAGCGAGCTGCTGTGGCTAAATTGGATGAAAGAACCACGTTGTTTCTTGTACCCCCATCAGAATTCTCAGAGAAGGTTCTGAAAGTGCCAGGGAAATTGAGCATTTCTGGTGTTGTTTTAAGGTTAGAGAATCCTGGTTCTAATTTTGGTTCTCTTGATCAGCCGCAGGCACCAAGTTTCATGTCTTTTCATGGGGATACACAATACCCAAAGCCAACATCACCGTCGGGCCTGTTTCCTCCAATGGCATCTTTCCCAAATTTTGGTAAATCGGGAGTTAGCAATGTGTCTTATACAGGGAATGTTCCCACTTCAGCTCCACCTACCTCATTTTCAGGCTCTGCCCATGCTGTTGGTGGTGCATCCAATTCCATTAATGAGAACAGTCCTGAATATCTGCTTCATCAGAGGAACCCTTCATTGGGACCAAACTGGTCACCTCACCATCTGCAGAATTCAATTTCGGGTACTAGAAATGTACCTTTGCAAGCATCCAATAGTGCTGTTGATACCATGGTTCAGGACTACCAGTCAATTATGCAAAAGGCTGTACAAGGAACAGGCTCAAGTCATTATCAAACTGGAAATTCTGGCGTCCCATTATCTGGAAGCAGCAAATTGCCTCTTCAAGAAATCAAACCTTCAGTTTCATTGCCTATGCCTGTTTCCCTGCAACCAGAACAACTTGCACAGTTGGCATCATCTCTACTTGGGCAGCAGAGGCAATCGGGAAGCAGTATGTTGTCTGGGGGGGAAGATTTTAGGCAGCCGAACACAATGAATCCACCTGAAAACCCATTTCGGACATCTCAGAAATATGCTCCACAGAATCATCAAGTGTCTACTGAGCTTTCAACATCTCAGTTTGGTCAAGTGCAACAGCAGCAGCAGCAGCAGCAGACACCAAATGTGCCTGTAATGCCTCACACAAGTCATAGGGAAGTTCAAACAGGGGTTCAGGGGAATCAACCACTGCAAAGCACTGAGACACAAGAGGAACTGGAGGCAGATCCACAGAAACGCTTGCAAGCCACATTGCAGCTTGCAGCAGCTCTTCTTCAGCAAATCCAACAGGGGAAAGGGACTTGACCAGAAGCATAAAACTAAAATTTAGAGGTTTGCCATCCAGGGGAGTTTTAGTCTACAAACAAGATAGCGGACTTCGTCTGCACTAGATAGCGAAAGGGAGAAATGGCAGATAAAACTTTTTGGTTTTCTTGATTAGCTTTTGACTGGCTGTATTTTGCTTTGTTCTGTTTAATGAACACCCTGCTTATCTTTAATCTTAATCAGCTCCAATATTGCTTCTATTTTCATTTTTGTCCATACCAGTGGACTGTGAACCAACCAGCCCTGATGGGCGCTTTAATTTCACCATGACTGGAAACTTCCTTGGAACTGCATCGCTTTGCTTCAGCCAGGGTGTCAAATATCTTTAGTCCTGTAGGGATGATAGCCCTCTCTGCATGGTTTTTCGATCAATTATGGAGGTAATTGGGCATTAATTGTCAAGTTTACTGATTGAAAGGAGATGGGATTGCTGCTGCCGTATTATATGAATTATCATCTTAAAGGCAGCGAGTATATTCATATCTTGCCTTCTCAGCCCATCAGGGTGTGCCCAATTGGTTAGTGCAAAATGCCATGATGTATGGTTGAGGCACAAGGTTCTAGGATCAATTCTTGCCTCTGATTGAATACCCTGGGGATTACCTACTACTGGTTGTGGCTGGCGCGGCTGGTTGTGGTGGAAGGGCACAGAGGATGTTAGCTGTTGACATTTTTATGGAGTCTGAGAAAATGAATATCAGAACTGGTAATTACTAGGTTTTGTGCAGGGGGTGTAGGTTTTGCTCATTAGAATTCCCTAGCCTTGCCATGAAGTTCAGGAGTGGTGTGTGATTTTAAGGACTCTTTGTTATCTTATTCTATCTTCTTTCTTCCTCGTACCTAAAAATATGCTGACCAGTGACCACTGGTCTTGGACGTGTGTTCCAATGGTTAGTCCATTTTTTTCTTTATAGGTAGAAAAAGGAATGGGAAAAGGTTTGGAAGTAAAATGCAGAAATGAAAATATCTGGAATTTTTATTTTTTTTGCTTTTATGGTTATTAGGCAGAGAACATTACAAAAAAGAAGGATGTTACATACATGTAAATATAGCACAGAAACATGTACAAAAAGAACAGAAACTGAAACTTATTTGGCACCAATTGCCCTGAGCTAAAAGAATATGATGAACATTATGAAACAGACTAGGCAGATGAGGTTTATTATTGACCCGGGAACATTCGAACTACGACTAGACATAGAAATAGTTTGATGGATCCGTTGCATTTGTTGTGTCCCTGCAAAGAATGGAACGAGCCTCAATTACGGAACGAGGGGGCTCAATGTCTTTCTCTTGCAGTGCATTTCCTTGCAATCTCTGCATCTGGGAAGCGAAAGTGTCGTCCAAAATCTACAAAGCAAGATGGAACATTCCTCTGATGAGTTGGTTATCTCTCATGACGATGTTTCTACATTATAGCTAAAAAAAAATCTGATAAACAACACTAGAGGAAAATGGAAGGTGTTTCTTTTTTTTTTTTTAAGTCTTTTTTTTGGTTGGGTATTTGGGGATTGATGATCTTTGTTGATAAAATAAGCATTCGCCGGTGCAAACAGAATGTAAGATGAGATGCAGACATGAGTAATCAAGAGACTTACCCCAAGAGCATAGTAAGATCCATTATACCAGACTCTGTTCTCTTTTCTCCCCTCCAAAAAGTTCAATACAATCTGGTAACACAGACAGCTTAAATGCATTAGAATTTAGGAAGCTGAGGGAGAGAATAAAGTAAAATTATGTCTATGCTGTTTTGGTTCAAGGGTAAAAGATTGGTCCATAATAAACTGAGGCAAATATTTGATCTTTGGTAATTGTTCTCTTTTGTTAAAAAATGAAGAAACACATGAAGATCCAAAATTTTTCATCTCCTTTTCGTCCCTGACATCTCCCAGCAAACAAATAAAGCACACCAAAAATTTAGTTGAAAATTATATTTCTCTGTACCTGTCCCATCCTGTCCCAGAACCCACGGCATATGGCAACAAATATTCGGCTTGTAAACACCTCATGCAAGTTGGATATGGAATCAATCAGTTGTGAACTAAGCATTTGCATTCTTTCACGGACCTCAGCCTCTCCATCTGCTTCATTTGTTTCCTCCAGAATCCTTTTAAGCCGTGTGCTTCGATTTGCTTGCATCTGAAATAATAGTCTATCCCAATTAGATTTGTTTGCATCTGGAAATTATACCTGCAATATCCTTGAGGCCATGTGTATCTCTATGCCTAAATTTAGTTTGTACTAGCAAAATTGAGCATTCATCTTTTCTATTCTACATTTGCACTTTGTTTGGATATATGCTTTCCTAGCAAAATCTCAGGGGACTGTTCTCTGGATTGATTCTTATTGCTTTCACCAGTATTCTATGATTCATTTATTTTTTCCAACCTGCATTTCATACTACTTCATTGTGATAGAGTCTTTTATCAACTATTCATGCGAGTCTCAGTGTGCAATTCTTTTGACTAGGAAATTATGAACATCTAAGGTATGGCCTCCTCACAGCTTCTTTACCAAGTTTAACCAAGCAGTCAAATTTTTAGCCTGCTGTACTACAGAATAAACTCCTCTTCAGCTAATCTTGTACACTAGTGATCTAGAACCATTAATCTATTAGTAAGTGGGAAAAATAATGGATGATGGACTACTGGAACCATCTTCTTTTGCTTCTATTTTAAAATAGGGACTAATACAAAGACAATTGGAGTTTGGGCAGTGCTTACATTGTTAACGAGCTTCCCCACTGTTGCTTGAATGTAGTTTTTGTATTTTGTTCTCAATAGAACTGTAATTGCATTCATTTGTTCCCCAAAGAGTGATTTCCTGTCACCAATGACAGGCAGATAAGATGCCCAAGACTTTAGGATGTCCTCAATCCTACAGTGTAGAACATCAAGAATTCTCTTGATCGTGTTCAGAAAAGTTCCCAACTGTCAAATGGAAGAAAGCAAAGGAGAAATAGTCAGACAAACACACATGCATACACATATTCAAACTGTGCAGTACCATATGGACCAAATTGTCTCTAAAATGTGGTTTCCAGGATTTGTATTTTTTTTTATTTTTATAAATTCAAATTTATGAATTTATCACTCACAAGTTCTTAAAATTGATTTGCTATGCTTTTTCCTAAATTAATAAAAAGGAAATACTTAAACAGCTGATTTTTCCCATTCTATTTTGCCAGAAATTTCTTTTTCTTGATTGAAGTTCCTCCAACCAGATTCCACAGCTACCATTAAGATGCTACTTGGTTCTACTCCTATTTCAGTTGGTTAGTCACACAGTTCTTTAAAACCATGCTTTGAAATAGTTCATATGTGGAGCACTCACTTGGTTAGGAACAGAATAAAGTGCTGTAGATTGTCTTCTTGTCAGCTTCTGTACGTGCATATTAAGCCTTTTCGGAATGCTATCTTTCAGAGGAGTTAAGATGTCATTGTACTGCTTCTCCAGTGCTTTTATGATCGCTCTTTCCACATTTGCAACAGCCTGCCAAAAGATGAACAAGGCATTTTTGAAAGTGTTAGTAAATGAGGCACAGTTCTACAATACTCATGTGGGATTTATATATTTGTGGATCTGCATATAGATGTAGGTATAGATGCATGCATGTCTGTGATTATAAGTATGTACATATTTACACAACAGTGGTACATGTAGATGTGTGCATACGAAGAGAGAATCAGCAATCGTGACTCTGTTTTTAACAGTTTAGACCTTACATTTTCCCAAACCAATGAGTAGTGAGGCCATCGATTGATCACCACCTCATACTCAACAAGGGTGTCTTTGATTTTCTCGTACATTTCCTCAGCAAACGGCGAGGTGGAATGATTTGTAGTCACTCCAGACCATGGCACCTGCAAGAGGTAATATGTGATAAAAATAAAGAAGTTTATGACAGATTAACTATAGTGCATGTTTGAGCCTTGAATGGGAGCCTTGAATGAGGGGTTGGTGAAGAGAGGGGAGAGGAAGGAAGGGAGAGGGAGGAAGGGAGAGAGGGAGGGGAGAGTGAGAAGTACTTTTTCTGCTTTGCAGAGCTCAAGCAAGTTTAGCTGCATATCCTGTATCCACACCATTATGTAATTATGGAACAAATTCTTTGAGTCAACACCACCCTGCACTGGCCTGAAGCAAAAAAACATATAATGTCACAAAGAAGGCTTTTAGTTTTTATATATTATGAAATTAGCTGCCTTTACATTCTCAGTTGGCAACATTTCTTTTTCTCCCAATAGATTGAAGCTTCATCCACAAACCTGATATTCCAGGACTCAAGATTCCTTTCAAAATCTGCAGTAGCTATCAAAAGTTCATTTACATGAGGCAAGGGACTAGATGGAGGCCATGCAGCAAGGAAACCCGTAAGTCTGTTTGATAAATCAGTGCTGTACACAGCAGCTGTGATGTTTGACAGATCAATTGAACTGAAATAGGAAAACATGTGTCAGAATGTATGGATATAAACATGATAAGCCAAAGAACATAGCATTCCTCATCCAATGATTCAATTTTTAGTATGAAACATAGATACAAAGGTTTTTGTTATGAAACTTGAATTATTAAAAAGAAAAGGAAAAAGGAAAAAGAAAAAGAAAAAGTCAAACCGATAGTTATTTTCATTGTTAAAATTTTGTTCGGGAACTACAGACAATTATTAGATCGAGGGACTGAACTTAGAAACTTATAGATCATTGTGTGAGTCAAATGTGAGTGTGAATCTGCATTGTTGATAAATAAAGTTTTCTGATGAATGAAAGTTGTGAACATTGAGGATGCATCTGCATTTTTATTGGGAACTTCAAAACTTATAGATCATTGTGTGAGTCAAATGTGAGTCTGAATCTGCATTGTTGATAAATACCTAGGGAGTATGTGCTGGTTGTGGATCTTGATGTCTGCCTGGATTTCATTGCCTATGTTAACACATAGATTCTTCATCTTTGAATATGCAGTGGAGATGGTAATGGGGTCCATAAGAAAACCATCAGAATTGCTTGACAAAAACTCATCAGTGTCCAACATGTGTTTCCGGCACCTCTTTTTTGCCGCTGTCTGTAAGGAAATGCTATTTGGTTTAGAATTTTATTTTTCATTGTATAATATGCACATCTATTTATGCAATAATACATAATCTAATAATGTTAAATATATATTACCTGGAAATAGTTTCTCAGCATTGTCTGTGCTTCTTGTGCGAGTATATCATGCAAAAGAATGAATATTTGCACAGCAGGAGCTAGGGCTGGGGCAGCAGACTCTGGTGTTGGATCAAACAATTCTGCTAGACCAGCTGGAGAGTTTTCATCTAATGATTTGTAGTTCTCAAAAACATTTGCCAATAGACTTTCAACTTGTGTTTCACAGTCCAATAATATACTTCTCTGCAAGAGAACAATTTTTATTTTTATTTACAGGCAAAGAGAGGTATGTATAAGGTAAGAACACAAAAGTACACTAGTACACATGAGCAGTCAAATTGTTGAAGAAAGACCTCAAAAGAGAAGCCACAAAAAATCATCCTCACTTTCAAGGAGACCCCACCCAGTCCACAAAATTAAACAATGGCATTGAGTTTTCTTTTATGTACATCCTAATCCAAGTAAAAGATTGTAAAGGAATAAAAGTCTTTAACTTTTGGTCAATCTTTTCTTTGATTTCAATCCTGCCAAATTGTTCAAAAAATGCAAAGAGGATCATTCAAAGGAGCCAACTTAACAGAGTTTCTTTCACCTAAGTGGGGATCACATAAACTACACCGAATAAGGAGAACAATAGATGCCATAGAGCCCTTAAAACTATGATATGATGTAACAATAAATAGATTTTATTAATATTTATATTATGACTCCGGTTTCACTTTTATTATTCCCTTTATGCATTATATTGAGCATTTAAGCTTGTATCACTTGCATGGTACATGATTTGGATGCATTAAGAGTTGCATGAAAGATTCAAGTCATAGGTTCCTCGTAAGTTGATGACTTGTTCATATCTAGTTCATGGACTTAGACAATCCATCTAAGGCTATGGTGTAATACCCCCTAATTGGATGGATGACTTGTTTTGGTCATTCAGATAGAGTTTCCATGGTTACTACACTAGTGTGTATTGTTAAACATTGTACAGAACTTACGATAAGTCATGACATTGGCTATTGGCTAGTCATTAATTCACCAAACTACTATATTGTATGAGCTTCTAAGTCATCAGTTTCTTGCAAGTTGATGACTTGTTCATATCTGGTTCATGGACTTAGGCAATCTATCTGAAGGTATAGTGCAATACCTCCTAATTTGAGGAATGATTTGTCTTGATTATCTGGATAGAGTTTCCATGGTTAGTGCACTAGTGTATATATTGGCTATTGGATAGTCATGACTTCACCAAGCTACTATGTTGCATGAAAGCTCAACCTTGAGAGAACGTTGAGCTAATATTGAGGACTTCAGTGGCTTTGACCTACAAGTGAGACCTTAAGGTGGCCATAGAATCCTTGTGTTATACAATGAAGTAGAATATAATCGATAGACTTTTCCTTATACAAAGAAAATATTTGTTTGCTAATGTGGTTGTGGTCATTCCCTTTTTTAGAGTTGATCTGATGCCAAAATTCTTCCCTAACTAGCTTCCCAAGTAAAAAAAAAACTCATTTTGGATGGGGATCCATGGATTCCAAAATGATATCCATTGGAGAGGGGATTGGCCTCTTAGGTTCTTAAATTGAATAGAGACTCCTTCCAAGTCACCTTTTCTTTCTCTTCCCTCCTAATAGACTTCCCTAGCAATCTAGAGAAAAAAATCTCAAGAATGTTCAATTCTCAATAGTTAAAGTGCCAAGAGAAGCATAAATTCTAATGAACCCCCATGCTCCTAAATTCTTCTGTAAATCTGCCATCTAATCCTTTTTAGATAAAGCCATCACAAAACAAGGAGGGGAAGGAAATATACAAGGGTTCCTTGCCATATCATCTATCCTTAAAAAACTTAACCCTCTTACCATTACTTACTTCAAAGGAGGCTCAAGTAAAGAGAATATCCTACCCTTTCAATATAGCTTTTCATACTTCAACACCGTAACCATCTCTCACTTTGAAAATAGTGTCAACCCGTTTCTTCCTTTTCATACTTCTGCTCTATAATCTACTTCCAAAAAAATCCTCTTCATATACAAATCTCTAATTCCACTTACCAAGGAAAGCCCAATTTACATGAGAGAGACTTCTAATGCCCAATTCCTCATTCTTTTTATCCAAACAAACAATTGACCATCTTACTAAATGAGACTTTTTCTTGCAAGTCCCACATCCCTTAAGAAAATCTCTTTGAATCTTCTCTAATCTCAGTATGACCTTTGTAGAGATTACAGATAAGGACATGTAATAGATTGGTAGGCTTGACAACATATTTATGAGTCTCCCACTTTAGAAATATAGTCTTTTCCGTATTAATAGTTTTTTACAAAACCTTTTTTCCACAACATCTCACACCGCAATTGATCTAAAAAGGGCAAACCTAAGAAAGTAGATGGAATCTCTCTTACCTTACACAACTACATTGCCAAATCTTCTACGTTTGAAACCCCTTAACCCCTACAATTGAGAACACTTTATTTTTTTTTCTAGGTTTATTTTAATCTCTTAAATTGCTTTAAACCACATGAGCAACCAACTTAAGTGAATCATTTGATCTTGAGATACCTCATAGAAAACCAAAGTATCGTGAGCCATTTTTACAAGATAACAAATTGAAAACATCTAAAACTATTTCCACAAAGCATTTACAAAAAAGATGAAAATTTTTTCCAAGGCATTCAGTACACCAATTCCTTAATGGAAAAAAAGAATGTTTTCATAAGTTGAACATGATTTACCATAGGTGCTGGTGTTGAAAGGGGGGTAAGAATGGGGATGGGGTGGTGAAGAGTTTTGGAGTTGACAAAAATTAGAACATGAAATAACATAGGCTAAAAAGAATGTTTTCATAAGTTGAACATGATTTATCATAGGTACTAGTGTTGAAAGGGGGGGGGGGGGGGGGGGGGGTAAGGATGGGGATGGGGTGGTGGAGAGTTTTGGAGTTGACAAAAATTGGAGCAACTCGACAAAAATTATGAAATAACATAGGCTAAAACCTAGTTAGAACTTGGGAAAACCCCCAAAAAAATTACAAAATTACAAAAGAAAACTTATTTATTGACATCCACCTAGTGTATTATTTGCTTTATAAAAATCCATACAACAACAAATGGAAAATGGAAATGTGTAAGGAGTAAAGGAAATAACAAATTCCAAGATTTGCATGATAACCCTTAAAGAAGAACCATAGTGCACCATTTAGAGAATCACTAATCAACAAATGACTGGTAATAAATCAATTTTCTCAAGCCTATTATAGTATATTAGATTCTCAAAACTAAGTAATTAAGTTACTGCACTCTTTTATTTGCCCAAACAACTTCCTTAGTGGATTTAAATCATAAAAAATGCAAACAATATTATCATTCAAACCAATTTGGAAAAAACCATACTTTAGGCATTGTATCACAAATGTGTATATAAATTGAGGTAATTACAAACTGAAAAGATGATATGTTGAGAAATTTTTTTTTTCCAATAAGGAACAAGAATAACATAATACATAACAAAAAGAATAGATGAGATATCATTAGAGTTAGAAGAAAATAAAAAGCCAAAGTTATGGAAAAAAGAGCATCATTTTCTACGTCCCTAAAATATATTTTATGTCTCATATATGCCTAAAGGCATCCCACCATCTTTTATAATCTTTAGGGGGAGTAATGGTGAGCTCAACCATCTTTAGTTCATCATTGACATTAAATGAGCTTACTTAGAGTCAAAGTTCTTTGATGTTTGGAACCAATTTAGAGGCACTAATCTAGAAATACTCATAGTTGTTACCAAAGGTTACAAATGTGTGGTAGTGTCGTCTAGCATGCTAAGTTTCCATTTCTATGAACAATGTAAAGTTTGGTTGTCAAAGAGTTATCTAGCATACATGTTCTTAGTTTAGATGCCTAAGCTTGCAATTCAACCAAATCTTACAAATCATGTACTCATGTTTGGCACAAGAAAGGGGCAACACCATGACCTATGGTCTTTGGTGTGTGAATCTTGTTGTATGGATTTAGTGGGTCTTGGAATTTAACCACAAATACTCTAAATGTGCTAATGACCAAATGATTGGGGATTAAAAAAGGAAGCTTTTATGCTATTTATTAGAGCGACTTGCTTGGTGTTATTGCAGTTGGTAAGCGCAAGGAAGTAATTGATAGCTAAATTCCATTCTAAAGTTCAACTAGGCATAAGGAACTTGATATATTAACACTCAGTTTGAAAAGCTAGTTTTTGATCCCTTAATGGTGTAAGGTTGGACTCACCTTTGGTATAATTAGGATGCAATGTAAGTTCTATTCCCAAACAATCACCATAGAAGGAAAACAATTTTGTTATATGATCTTTTACCTCTCTTGCTCATGTTAAGACAAGGATAACACTAATAGAAAATATGTTCATGGTAAAAAAATATCTCATTTTATCTCCTTGTTTGATTAACTTTTAGCTTTTATACCATTTGTGCTTTCTTGATAATTTGCACAGAGTGGCAAATTTTGTGTCTTGCTAGAGCACGGTATATATTGTGGGTCAAATCCTACCAACTTAAGCATTTAGAAAAATTAGTTGTCCTACATAGCATCAAAACTCAAGTTAATTGGAGGTCTTAGATTCAGATCCTCCCTCCATCCATTTATCTACACCATGTGATAATTTTAGGAAAATTGGTTAGTCCTTATCTTCTTGGGAACACCAAAGCAATGTTGCAGGAAAAATTTCATTAACTGGAAAATTCCAAAAAATACTAAGAAATCCACTAAATGACCACAGCTGGTTAGCCCTTATATCACTTCTTGAGAACCAAAGGAAAGTTGGAGAAAAAACTTTCTATAAAGAAAAATTCTAAACAATCAATAAGAAATCCACCAAATGACCTCAAGTAGCATGATTGCTTCTCTTAATCCTATTTGAGCATAGCTTAAAGTTATTTCAGAAAAGATATTCAATTCTCCAGAAGCAAAACCTCCTGAACTAGAGAGAAATCATGTAAAAATATTGGCCTTGTGCTTCATCTAGACACTGTCAAGGCCTAGTTTGGCACCCAAAAGCACTTGAGTAAACAAATACCTGAGATGTCTTTGGTCTCCTATGCATAACAAAATACAAAACTGACAACTATGTTTAGGAAGGCTTGGTGAAGGCCCATTACCAATAGTCCCAACTACCCTAGTCTGGTCTTTCAAGGAATTTGATTTCAGAGTTGTCTATATCCATTTGATTGCAAGGACTTAATATTCATAGAAAATCATAGGCCCCCCATTCCAATGATTATGAAGATAAAGGATGTAAAGTGGCATGTTTTGGAGTGGTTTTAGCACCTTGTTAGTATAATTGTTTTCACTCCAATACTGTTTTCTGGTAATGATGAGGAGGACCGTTTAAGAGAATTGTAAAGATAAGGGATGTGAAATGGGTACTGATAGGCTTACCTCTTGTCTAGTTAAACTTTTCTCACTCCTTGCCTTTATAACGGGCACCAGCAATTCATGTACAAGTTCTAAGCAATCTTTTGTAGGAGTGGCCACATTCATGACATATGAAAGATATCTACACAAAACACAAAGTGGTTGAAATAATGTAAGGGGAACATAAAGGAATATTACAATATCATAATGGCTTGAGGTATACATGTTAACTACCTCAGCTTAGTATATGAATCTGAAACCCCATAATAGTCTGCAAATTCAGTCAACAACCACTTCCAAGGTCCATGTAACCACAAGTTTCGAGAATGAAAATGTTGTGCGCGCATAGCGGCCTCCAGCAGCAAATCATAAGCAAGAGTTTCCACAACAGCTCCACTCTATAAAATGATAAAATAGAGAAAGATTAAGATCTCTTGATGAACATGCACAAATGCACAAGATATACACAGATAAAAACCTGAGCAGGAATTATTTCACATTGGATGCATTAATGAAGAGTTGGAGATTAAAAATGGAAACGTTTGTGTGTATTGCACATTGCCATGCACACCTTGCAAAATCCAATCAAATTCTGGATTGCTAATGTTCCTGAAATTTCTATGAGAATTCAATATCTACCATACCGGATGCATATATTAATCTGATCCTTTCAAAGATACACTTACCAGAACAACTTTAGACATCTATATACAATAAAATGGTACAGTAATGTTCCTGGAATTTGCTGCTGTATGAGAAGTTGATATACAGATTTTCTAATCCATATATTAATGCAGTTCTATCTCAAATACTCTCAGCTGAACTACCCCTCATATATTCATAGATAATCATAAAATACTACAAGAAAACAAATGCGAGTATATATAAAACACCAGAGCATATTTTCAAACAATTTTAATAAATATGTGACTTGTAACTCCACAAATCGAGTTGAAGACCTAGCTGCGCTGACTTATCTGGTTGGGATATGTTTTCAGCAAAAACAGAAGAAAACAAACTTCAAATAGTTGAGATATGAGGCTTTATTGAGATAAACTGAGTTCAAAGAAATCAAACCTTTATATGGTTAGTCTCATCAAATGTAATTGTACTACCAATTGAAAGCTGCACTTTCCCAACACATTCGTGATCATCATGAAAAATGGACCACCACCGAATTCTCTCACTCTGCATAGTTTTAACAATCACATCAAACAACAGATAAGGTGGAATGAAGGTCACATTAAACTTACAGAAGATTTGTTATTAAAAGAGATAGGAAGGATACATACAGGATTATCTGACAAGGATGAAATTGGAATTGTACATCGACCTTGGACAGATTTTTTTGCATCCTGGACTTCTAATAGAAGAGCATCTCCTTGACTCTCTGGGAAACTGAAATAACATACACATTTAAGATGTAGCTCACAGTCTGCTGCACAACATCATCTCTTGAAGTTGAAGAATTTTACTCAAGTTGAAGGGGCTGATCTGTGGTCTACTCTTGTAGACCACATGGCAGAGTAAAGGATATCATTGAACAGAGATGGAGTACATATATGTTAGATGAATCACCATTTTCTAGGCACAATTAAGTCATCCCTTCAATCAAATAATGACATAATTACATGATCTGATGGTCCTATCTATAATTCTTCTCTTAAAAAGATCACCATGGTTAAGATTTTACAATTAATTAATTCCTTTTAATTCCTTTTTGTTACAATTTGGACCCTGCACCCACTGCAGCAAGCCCACCACATATATAGTTATTTTTACAAATTTTTAATCCTCCCATTGTATAAAAGCTTGGGGCAACCTAATCACACTCTACCCAGCCAAATTGAAAAGTGAATTAACAACTTACAAGACATGGTAATCGCCAGTTCCAGGGTGCAAGCAAATAGCAGAACCTGGCTCCATTTCAGCATCTTCCGCAGAACTCTTAAGGTGGAAAAAACATGAGAATTGCTCTGCAAACATGACAAGACTTTTTGTCATACACTGAAGTGATTTAGAGCATTGAAAGTCTCTAATCTGTGCTGGCCTAATATTTTTTATAAGTATAGATACAAATGATGCACATGAAGTGGGAACAACAGCATCAAAAGAATCCTCAACACCAAGAAATTTAAGAAAATAGCTACTTGTTAAATTGTTACAAACTTCTAGGGAGGATGATCTTTAACTTGGATATCCTCCCATATAGTTGTGACAAAATTGCACCAGAAAATTCTCTGCACCACAAAATTGCACCATATGTATCTGAAACTAAACAGATCCCAAAAATTTTCTGAAGACGAACCTGAACCTTCTGATGTCACTGAGGATGAGGTTAGTAGAAGAGAATTGATGCCGGTTTTCATAAGTGATGAAACATGTCGGACATACTCTGCCCCCGCTTGCACATAAAATGCACCTCGCTGTGAATATGTACTCTTAAGTTTCCGCCTTGGTATAATTCGAAGTTTCCTCACTGCCATAATCCAACAATTATATCACCAAAGTCAAATCACAACTATAATTGGTGCCTTTCAAATGATAAACACAAATAGGTCGGTGGCACTTCTGAGCATGTGAAGAGAAGTAAGAACAAGCTCCACATTATGATCAAGATTGCTAACTATTATATTTTATAAAATTTCAATGCAAGCAACCGAAAAATAAATTACTATTTTCATAATTATCACATGATTGTGAAGGAAACTGATAACTGGATTTAAGGAAACAAATTGAGATTCAAAATCATAGTTGCTATATACTTATTGGACTAAGACTAGCTCCAAGCCCTTCCTTCCAAATAGCTGATAGTATCTTCGAATGCACTAGTTATAAGCTAATCTCTAAATGCAGTTTACTTACAACATCAAGACCTTACCTTCCACTCTTATCTTTCCAACTACCTTCTTTGCCTTCAAAGAACATGTTTGTTCCACATTCTTAGCCCCCCCTTCTATTGGTTGTGTACCTCTGGGTTGCAATAGGAATTTCTGTAGTCTGTAAAATCAGAAAAATGAGGATCCCCATTCAGACTCGAGAATTTCTATTAAAATTGAATAAGAAGCTCACGAGTTTCTAATAGCATGACTAAGATTTTTAACTGTATGAGCAGAAGGTAGCATACCCGAAGGCCTTCCAAAGAACCAGGCACTCATCACGTAGAAACTCTGGTGCCTCTGTGCAGCCCCTTGCCCATGCATGCAGGCATAGGCGAATACATGCATCATAAGCTATTAGAGTTTGCCAGGCATTTTGTCCACTGCAATAATAAATTTGTGAATCCAAAAGTGGAGGCAATATTCATATCTCAGGTAGTGGCACAAAACTCAGCCAAAGTAAACGATAAGCCAACAACCATCTGACCATTCTCAAATGGAGTTTGACAGATATCACACCTGGTGTTATAATAGGGCGAATGATCTAACGTGGCTTGAGGAATCTGTGATTCTGTCTCCCAATGCATGCTTTTATTTGCCCTACATGAAAGAATGTTGAGAAATCCCAGACTCTGTAAGGAAACAAAGAAAAGACATTTTTTTTACACGATGACAAATGAGGCTACGAGTTATAATACCTTTCACCAAGTTCACTGGTTTTAGGAAATTGTGTTCTTCCATCTGATAAACCTTCTTTTCTCCTGCAAAAAACATCTGATTCTTTGGCTCTGCACGCCCCATTGCCACTTTGCTCAATCTCTAAAGAAAATCTGGAAGCTCTCTCCTCTTTACTTTCAACGCTAAACACCTTTCCTTCACTTGCTATATCCATAATTGGAGGTGCACTGGGAGTTCCCAAATCGCCTAGATCCTTGACCATACTGCCATTAGCAGGAGTTCCCTGCAACTATCATCACAATGAAAGAAAAGACTATTAGGGAGAAAAAAAAAAAAGACTTGGGATCAACTACTCTGATATCTAGAAACTCTACAGGACAGTCCCATGTCTCTCAATTATTTTACAACTAATAGCAACAACAATTCCTACATGAGCACTGCACAGCTGAACTTGTTCGGCTTGACTGCAGCAATGCGGGGCTGAATTTGGCCGAACACCTTCCCTGGTACCCAATTCCCCATCAGTAAATCTTTTGCAATTTTCTGGTACTTCAATTTTGAGATTCTCCTTTGACACTCCTCTATTTATAGAAGAAACATTACGGTGATCTGATCTGTTGAGTGCACTGGGGTTCAAGTTTCTCCTGGATAGCGAATGAAATATTTCTTCATCATAGAAAGGCGCAAATGGCTTTTCCAATTCCAATTCTTCTTCTTCAGATACCTCAGAGTAATTCCCATCTGTATCATCTGGAGCTGAAGCCACACTCTCCTCCTCCTCCTCCGTGTGGTCATCAAGACCGAGAGTCACCGTACTATGAGGTCCCAGAAAACCCGAACGGAATTTCAGTGGAGGCAAAACATGGGGAGACGCATAACCGTTGGTATTATAGGAAAGAGGAGATTTTGGAAATGCATCACAAGCAAGCTTTTCCGTCAAAGGAGATCGAACATGCTTTTCTTCCAGATCCGAACCCTGCAGGTTTTTGTTGGGATGATTCGAGTTATTGGGTTCAAACAAATATAATAAACTGCTTTCAATGAAATGAAACGGACCCCAAGAAAACTGGAAACTGATATAAACAGGGGAAAAAAAAAATGAAGAAAAGGGCGTCTTCTACAGGAGGAAAGAAACAAAACAGAGAAGCCCATCAGAAGAAAATCGGTGAACAAGCCAAAACTAGAAAATATAGCAAGATGGATATTCAAATGAACCAAAAAGGAAAATGGGAAACAGATCAAAGAATTAAAAAACCCTGAAAGTTTAAGGGCTTTAGTACCTGCTTGATCCAGTCTATTGCGGTTTGATCCAAACCTTCGGTGAACATTTTTACAAATCTTGAAGAAAGAACAAAGGTCACCGAAATGAATTCGTTCAAAGAGGATCACCTTTCGTCGTTCTTTTCAGATTCTTGCGAGCTGATAGTAGGAGAGAGCGTTGCGGGGTACAGGGTATACTTTTTTAATCATAACGGCTAGTTTGAAAATCATTTTCAAAAGGGCCTCTTTTTCAATGTACTTCTCCAGCTTTCACATATAACCGGTTACACATATATATATATATATATATATATATATAACCGTAATTTATTTTTTTGAAAGAGGAAAGTTCAAAAAGAAAATTTTTGGAGCATATTTGACATACAAGAATTCCTTTTTAGGTTATTTGATTAAAAAATGAAATCATTCCCAATTCGTAAAACTAAGATTCTACTATTAATATTTTTATTTTTATTTATTGTAAAATAATATTTTCTTTTAAAAGATATTTGTAAATAATCGAAATATTGAAGAGTATTTCCGTAAAAAAAAGGTTACTCTTCAAGTTTCAAAAATATAACGGTTAGTTTCACACATTTTGAATTTTTTTTTATTTCATTTAATTAATTAATCTTTATTTTTATATAAATATTTTTATAAACTTTGATTGATTGCCATTATATGATTGAAGGGACATTGCGCTGAAAGCGTAAATAATGTCATTGATACAAATGTGTAAATAAAGAAAGGTGATAAAATATAACATGATAAGGATTGTTGAAAGATATCAAAGTTGGACAATTAAGACTCTATTTGTTATTTGTTTTCAAAAATAGTGAAAAATAAATTCTAAGAATAATTTTTGAAAATTGTTTTTTAATATTTTATAGAACAAAATTTTGTTAAGGAATCTGAAATATTTTTAACAAATTTTTAATATTTTTAAATATGTTTTAAAAATAATTTTTATATTCAATGTTTTATTTTTAATTATGCTACATATTTATATAATTATTTTTTTAAACAATTTTAAGAAAATAAATGAAAACAAATAAAATAATTAAAAGATATTATCTTAAAACAGATTATTTTTGTTTTTAAAAATAAAAAATAAAAAAGAGCTTTTTAGATGTCGAATATAATTTTCTATTTTTTTTTTCCAAATAACAAAAAACTATTTTAAAAAAATGGTTTTCAAACATTGTCTAAATGTTCCCATTGGGCTTGAGGACAAAAATATTTTCATTTTATAACAACATTATATATACTTCCAGACGAAAACCAACTCAAAATGCAAAATTATAAACATCAATTGCATACTCGATTTTACCCTGCATCATTCCTCGGATTCTAGACCACATTCATCCCATTCTTATAATTCCATCATCAATTCTTGATTTCTAAAGGTACGCGGTCGGACAATACTAAATCAATTTCTAATCATAACACACCATTTAAAAAAACTGAAAATTTTCAATTTTTCGAATTGAAAAACTAGAAGTCCGTTTGGTGGTATGATTAAACTAGGGTTTTATATTTTAAAAATTCATGACATCGCTTGGTTGGTATTGTCTGTTTTCAATTTTTAAAATGAAGTAAAATAGAACACGATTTTTAGAAAATAAGTATAAGTTACTTTCACTCACTTTTAAAAATAAAAGAAAAACATAAAAAAATTTAAAAATCATAAAAAATAAATGAAATTGAACATGATGTTATTCTTCTTCTCTCCACGGATATGATCTTTCTTTAAATTAGATATATTTTTTTAAATTTCTTTTAATTTTTCTAAAATAATTTATTAAGCAAATAAATTACAAATCAAATTATACTTGATAATTAAAATTTATTAATTTTAAAAATAATTTAAAACTTAAAAACCAATTTAATTAATATTGTATAGACCCCAATATTTATCATAAATTTATTTTTAACTTTAATTTTGAGTTAAATTTTATTCTTAGATTTCAAACCCGATTACACTGATTACTTTACTTTTGTTTATTTCTTTTTCTTTTCCCTTAATTTCTTTTTCTTTTTTTTATTCATTTTTTCCTTTCTCTTCTTTCTCTCCATCCTACCCACTCCACCTACCCCTTACCCACTTCCTTCTCCTACACGGCTAGCCCACCCTCCTGTCTCCCCCCCCCAACTTCTTTTCTTCATTTTTTTTTTCAGAGCTCCCTGCTTCTTTATCTTCTAAGCTATCATGTGACCCCCAAAAAAACAAAACCCATGGGAGACGCCCACTGAAGGGTCAGCCATCTTTCCTCATCCCTTTCTCTTCTTCCTTCCTCTACACTGCCATTTCCAAAGACTCTCACTGCCACACACCCTCCCAATCTTCCTTCATTTTATTATTATTATTATTATTTTATGTTTTCTTTCCTTTTTCTCTCTTTCTTTTCTTTTCCACACCACTTCCCATATTTAGTAGTCTCCGTTGCCACTGTCAGTGGCATGACCTCGGCACCGTTTTCGGCGCCCCTTCCATCCCATTTCTCCTGATTTTTTCCTCCAATTTTTATTATTATCTTCCTTTCTTTTTATTTTATTTTATTTTTGTTTTTTAAAAAGCCATCAACCCTCATCGCCGCCGGCGAGATCATTGACTAGTTGCCGCCGACAAGCCCCTACTGGTCGGCGACCCCTTCCTCTGTTCTCTCATTCCCTCATTTTCCCATCACACACATTTTTCATTATTATTATTATTAGTACTATTTTTCTTTATTTTTCTTGATTTGATTTTAATAATGATTATTATTTATGAGATTTGAATTATTGAATTAATATGAAATTTAAGTTTTGTTAATTAATATGAAATTTAGGCTACTTTATTGTGGGTAAATTAATTTGAAATTTGTTAATTTGAGCTAAATTAGTTGATAATTTATATGATTGTGCTCATTTGAATTATTTAATTTGGGTATGATATAATATTGTAATATATTTTGGATGTAAGTTTGCATATTAAATTGGGTTGATTTTGGTTGGAGATTCAGATTTGTATATTAAATTGGGCTTGGATTATGAGATATTAAATTTAGGCATAATGAGATTTATTTTAATTTATCATGTTTTGGGTTTGATTAATTGAACTTATATTTTGACTGTTAATTTGAAAATTTTATATTAGGACTTATGACATGTGAGATATTTTTGTTGGATTATATTTGCTAATTTGAGCCTATTTTTAATTGGTGAAATTTATCGAACTAATTTGAAGTTTGGATTTGGGCTCGAATATTTGTTTTGGACTTTGTACATTTTTGAATATTTATATTTAGACTATTTTTGTTTTTACATGGATTCATTTTGTAATTTTGTTAGCTAAGTACAAATTTATGACACGTGGAGCATGAAATTTCATGGAAGAAAGTGAGAATAAAAAAGCTGTAAGAAGACATTGAGCTTGTTGTAAGTTTATTTAGGTACACTTTTTATTTCTCACTACTATTTGATTTGATTTTTATTGGTTTTTGTAATTATTTGTTTGTATATATTTATTGAGTGTATACAAAATTGGATATCGAACAAACCAGAAATTTTGTTTAAATAAGAGGAATAATTCGGTAAATATGTGTGGACCCCGCATTTTGGCACGATGCGTTCTCACTCGATGACGAAACTCACTTTTTTATTTATTTGTTGAAAATTTTGATTTTAAAAAAAAGACCTGGAGTCGCCACTTATTTTTGTTTTATTTTTAAAGGGTAAACAAAATAATAAAGAAAAACTCGTAAGTGTGACTCCTTATTTGGAAAAGATGGTCTGTGAAAAAACAAGTTTGGGTTCAAGGGTCAAGTTACTCATTGGGAAGGTACGGTAAAAACCGTAACACCTCTCTAAGCCCCTAAAAATGGGTCTCTACTAAATAAAATCAAACAAGTATGACAATTGATAAGGAAATCAATGGATACCAATGAAATGATTAAGTAATAAAACGAATCACATGTCAAAGTAAGCAAAGTGGGAGTGGAAGCGTACCTTGACAGCAAGTAATAATGCGCTATCATGAAAATAGGGTTAGCTCAAGTATAAAATCATCACATGCGTATCAAAGAGCAAGACAAAGATCACACAATACTCATCAAACATAACAATTGACAATCAAAAGAGAAAACTCATATGTGGGGCCCCCACCAAAGCCCAATCTATCTTGCACGAATTAGTCTCACAAATTCCATTATTATGGAATTATGAAAATTGTATTCATGCTTATGTAAAATCAAGAAAAACAGAAGATTATTTGAGAACCGGAGTGAAATTAAAACTATTCGAGAGAAAACTGGATTTTTTGAAATTTATTTGAAAATTAGAGTCTTGGGAATTAAATTTAAGAATCGGAATTTTGGAAATTAAATTTGAAAGAAATTAGAAAATTTAAAATTATTTGAGAATTAGAGTTTTGAAAATTAAATTAAGGAATGAGAACTTTGGAAATTAAATTTGAAAGAGATTAGCAAATTATTTGAGAATTGGAGTTTTGAAAAGTGAATTTAAGAATTGGAATTTTGGAAATTAAATTTGAAAAAAATTGAAAATTTTAAAATTATTTGAGAATTAGAACTATGGAAATTAAATTATGAAAATTGGAATATGGGAAATTATTTGAAGATGGGGCTTTTTAAAAAATAAATAAATAATAATAATAATAATAAAATAAATAAATAAATAAATAAATGTGAAAATTGGAATTTCGGGAATTGGAAATTGAATTCGAAAATTGGAAAATTGGAATTTTGGAAATTAAGAATTAAATTTGGAAATAGGAATTTTGAAGAATTATTTAAAGATGAAAATTTAAAAATAAATAAAATAATAATAACTAAAATAATAATGATTAAAAAATAAATGTGAAAATTGGAATTTCAGAAATTGGAATTTAAATTTAGAAATCGGAATTTTGAGGAATTATTTAAAGATGAAAATTTTAAAAATAAATATATAAATAAATAAATAGAATAATAATAATAATGAAAATAATAATGATTAAATAAATAAATGTGAAAATTGGAATTTTGGAAATTGTGAATCAAATTTGGAAATTAGAGAATTGGAATTTCAGAAATTGAGAATTAAATTTGGAAATCGGAGTTTTAAAGAATAATTTAAAGATGAAATTTTAAAAATAAATAAATAAATAAATGAAATAATAATAATAACGAAAATGATAATTAAATAAATGAACGGGAATATAGGAATTTTTTAAATTGGAAATTAAAATTGAAATTGTGGAATTTTGAAAATTTGTTTAAAGATGGAATTTAAAAATAAATAAATAAATAAATAGAATAATAATAATAATAATGAAAATAATAATGACTAAATAAGAAATTAAAATTTTGATGAATTATTTAAAGATGAAATTTAAAAAAAAAAAAATAATAACAATAATAATAATAACGAAAATAATAATGATTAAATAAATAAATATGAAAATTGAAATTTTGGAAATTGGGAATTAGAATTTGGAAATCGGGAATTTGAAAAATTATTTAAAGATTGAAATTTTAAAAATTAAATTTAAGGATCGGAATTTCGAAAAAATATTTGAAAATGGGAATTTGAAAATAAAATAAAAAAGGAATTTTGAAGAATTATTTGAAAAATGAACTTTTCGAAAAATTAGATTGGAAAGAAATTGGACTTTCTAAAATTCATTTGAAGTTAAATTTGGAATGTTGGGATTTTTGGAAAATTAAATTTAAAATTTTGAATCTTGGAAAATTAAATTTAAAATTATAACCTTAGAAAATTATTTCGATGATTAAATTAAAAAAAAATGAAGTTTTCAGAAAATTGAATTTCAAGAATTAAAGTTGTGTGGACTAAATTTAGAATCAAATTTTAGAGGATTTTTTTGGAAAATGGTATATTTTTTTTAATAAATAAATGAATAGATAAATAAATTTATAACTTTGGAATCTTAGGGGATTTTTAAGGGTTATTTGAGAATATAAGGATGAAGAGAATAAATAAAATAAATAGGGAAGTAAAACCTTTTAATATCAAGAGTTTTTTTTTTTTTTAAAGGAAAAGATGGCCATGTGGTTACTACAAGTGCATTGGACTTTGAAAATCTTATGTAATGGTTTAAACTGGGACGAGGGCTCAAGCTTCATCAATGTCTCATAATTGTCGGTAGGTGGAGCAGATGGGGGTGGATTCAGGAGCAGAAAAATCTGTAGGTTGTGAAGGGGGCTACTATGTAGAGGATTTATTCTGAGAGCGAAGTTCAAACAGGCGGTGTTGGAGGTATGCGTGGTAGGGATCTCTGGGTCAAACCAACTTGGAATAACATCTCTTCTTTGGATAAGAGAGTTTCTGAGAGTAATTAATAACTTAATGTCACCAGAATGGGTTGCACTAGAGAATGATGGACGAAAGAAGCATAATATGAAAATGATAATGGCATAAGAATCTTTCAGAGTTGGAGTTGACGTCGACATTTTGCATCACTTTCTATAAGAAGTGGAAGCTTTTCAATTCAAGAGACATTTCCCTCTAGGACTCCAGGAATTTTTTTGAAATTAGAGACCCAATAAAAGCTTCACTCCAAACAGCAACAATTCTCTTGTGCTTTCTCGACAGCAAATGACGTCTTAGTGGAGAAAATACCCGAGAAAGTCGAGAAACCAAAACACTAAAAAATGACCAGGAAATAAAGCAGTTGATACGAAGATTTTCCAAGCAAACAAACAAGAAAAGAAAACCAGAAACAGTCTTACTGAGCTTTACAAAAAAGAGGTGGTGGGTTTATGTGACTGGACTTGACTGGTTATGGATGGAGAGACCCATTTTCAGGCAACATCCATGGCTAGGGCGTGTGGAATTAACAGAAATAAAAAGCATGATTGTCGGGCATCAAAGTCAAATGAAACAGAAACAAAATAATTCTAACAACACCAAAGCAAAGAAAACGAAATGAACCATAGCACAGTCAATGCAACTCATAAATCAGTTAAATATGCTCTCTGATTAGCACCTGGGTGTCCCGAAAATCCCTCTGCTGAAAATCCTTTTTCAACCCCTCTTTCCTAGCTCCTCTCTCTCTCTTCCCTTTCCTCTGTTCTGCTTCTTGCCTTTGCTACTCCAACAAAATCTCTCTTCCGTAACCCTAAAATCCCTATGTCACTTCCTCTATCATTTTTCTTTTTCTTTCTGTCCCCTCTGGCCGCTAAAACTGCCCACCCGAGCTCTATTTTTTCTTGCCTCTAATCCCATCTCGCCGCCCCAAAACAACTCATTCTCAGGGTGGCAAAACAATAAAATTAAAAAAATAATAATAAAAATAAAAGAAAAGAAGAAGAAAAAAGAAAAAAAGAAAAATAAAATTCCTACCATCCGAGGGAGTCTACAATATGTTTTAATAAAATAGTAATTTTAAAATATTCTTCTTAATATAAGAATTTTTTTTATTAATAAAAATTCATAAAAAATGCTTTTAGAAAAATCCAAAAATAATAAAAATTGTTTTTAATAGAATTTGAAAATTTTTTTTTAATAATAATTGTCTAAAAATTTCTTTGTTTAATAAAATTGTCCAAAAATTGTTTTGTAAATAAAGCTGTCCCAAAAATTAATTTTTAATTTAAGAATTCTTTTGCAAATAAAGTTATATTTTTTTTAATAATTTGTATAAATCACTTTTTTGAAATGAAAACAAATGGAAATACATTTTTTTATAAATAAAATTGTAAAAATTCATTCATTTTTAGTAAAAGCAAGTAAAAATAATTTTTGTGACCAAATTGAAATTTTGTAATAAATTCTTTTAATACAATAAGTGTAAATAATTTTTTTTGAAAATTGAATCAAATCACTTGAATTTTTTTTTTTTTTTGTAAAAAAATAAATTGAAATCACTCATTCAAAATTGTTTTTAATAAAATCCTTTGAATTTTTCGGAAAACAAAAATTTTCAAATATTTTTTAATTAGTTTAATAAATCAATTTGCATAATTCTATTGTCATTTTTTTGTGTACATTCTTGTAATTTTATTTTGTTATTATCACTTTTGTGTATATTGATTTATGTTATTAATTTTGGTGTTCATGATTAATTAGTTAATTGCCACAATTCCCTTAATTTGTTTAGTAGAGACCGTACGTACACGGGCTTAGAGGGGTGCTACGACTCACTACCGTAACTTCCAAATAGGTAACTTGCCCCTCGAACCCGACTTTGGTTTTCCACATACTGTTTTTTCCAAATAAGGAGTCACACTTACGATTTTCTTTCTTATATTGTTTTCCCTTAAAAAAAATAAAAACAAAAATAAGTGGCGACTCCAAGTCTTTTTCAAAACAATCAAATTTTCAAAAAATAAATGAAAAGTGAGTCTCGCCGTCAAGTGGGGACGCAAGTGAAAAATGTGGGTCCACAAAATGGCTACTCCATTAGGGATGTTTAGAGGGTCAAACTTGAACTTGAGTTGAGGGAAATGTGGTATTTGATTAATGGATCAGTGGATACCCACTCATTGTTCCTTTATTGTATATTTGCATGTTTTAAGGCATATAAGTGTTGACATGATGATTGTTTTGTATTTGTATTGCATGTGCCTTATTATACATTGAATCTTGTTATCATGTGTGTTTGTATATATTTTCTTATGTTTGTATGTATCTATTTTATATGATTGTGTGTTGCATGATTACCTTTTTTCTTTATAATTCATGTTTGGTTGTTATGTTCATTTGTAATATTGACATATTGATTACATCGATTGATTCTTTTGCCTACTTTAATATAGTGACTCTTCTTGTTGTATGATTATATTGCTTACCTTGGCATGTATATTCTCATTTTTGTATGTCTAATTCATATTGGTGTGATTGATTCTCTTTATTGTGTATCATTTTGTTTATCTCAACATATTGTTTATTTTTGTTATATACCTATTTTGTTTATCTTGTTTCTTGCTTAGCTTGTGTGTATAAACTACCAACCAAAACAAAAACAATGAAAAGATCAATGACATCTCTATGTTTACCTTGCCTTTGCACAACCCTCTGTTTAGCCCTGCCTATACAAAGGCTTTTCCTTTTCTCACGTACGACAAATATAATTATTTGGATGATTAAGAAAAATAAAATAAAATTTCTGATGCATAGAAATTCATTGTACAAAACATAGTTTTCACAAAATTCACAAAACACCTAAAAATACCCTAAATAAATCATCTTAAAAAGATATATTGAGACAAAAAGGGACTTACAGATTAATAGAGGATTTTTCCAGTGATAAAAACCCATGAATGTCAATTAGGGCTACTCAAATAGGTTAGGGCATTTTGGTGTTGGAGTTGCAGGTGAGGAATGTAGGAAATGATTAAGGTGACTTTGTAATAACAATTAAGAAATTATTATAGAAGACAAAAAGGATTAGATTGCCAACAACTTGCCAAAATCTTCTCTTACGATGGTTGATGTGGGTTTTTTAGGGTTGGAAATATGGGGTAAAGAGACTATTGGAAGCCAAGGATCAAATCTTGCCAATGACTGAATCC
Source organism: Vitis riparia (assembly GCF_004353265.1). Taxonomy (NCBI): domain Eukaryota; kingdom Viridiplantae; phylum Streptophyta; class Magnoliopsida; order Vitales; family Vitaceae; genus Vitis; species Vitis riparia. The sequence goes on along the minus strand of NC_048442.1, from coordinate 13,901,547 downwards.
TATCAGGAAGCCTTTGTCGGTACAGTGGAGCACTCGCCATTCACTAACATTTGGGCTTGTCGGGGTTTCACCAGTTTGTGGGGTTTTCAAGAAGGGAGGGAATGTGTGGCGCACTATTAGGTCGTAGGAATTTTGGGTAGTTCTAATATATCTTATTTTTTTTAATGATATCTATACATATTCTTCCATAAAAAAAATGCCATGGTTTAGAACATCCCTTTCACGCGCCATCATTCACCATTTTTTCCACAGTGTCCCTTGCAAAAGCTAAATAATGGATCTTTTTTATAAGCTTTAAGGAATAAAGCATCCTAATTTTTATTTTTTGTAGTAGTGACATATGATCAAAGATCCTTTAAAGTTTGCAAATCTCATCTTAAATAAAAGTGGTTTTATGACATTTGGAAGTACTACAAGAGGAAGGAATATTGGGCATGAAAATATTAGTTATGGTACTTCTTCCTTGATTGAAAATGTTTTGCTAGTTGATGGTTTGAAGTATTAGACAACCTTGTGATAAAAGATTTAAAGTGATTTTTGAACCTTCTCATTGCCTTATCTAAGATATTGATCATAATAATAAAACAATTTTCATGGAACATAAAAATGAAAATGTTTGTACAATTAATATTGAAAAATACAATGGTCATGATAAATGTCTTTCTTCCATGCTTGATCAAAGTTGGTTATGGTATAGGAGGTTGGGTTATGCTAACATAAACTTCATTACACAACTCAACAAATATAAACTTATTAAAGGTCTTCCCAAAATCATTTTTGAAAAATATAAGATTTGTGATGCATGTCAAATGGGAAAGCAAATTAAAAACTCTTTTAAAAAATAAAAACATTATCACAACTTAGCCCTTTGGAATTTCTTTCTATGGATTTTTTTTATCCATTCTAGGATCTCTAATCTTGGAGTAGAACATTATGCTTATGTAATTGTGGATGACTTCTTTAGATTTACTTGGGTTTTATTTTTAAGTCATAAAAATGAAACATTCATTGAATTTTCCAAATTTTGTAAAAAAAACTCAAAAAAAAAAAAAAAAAAAGACTTTACCATTACTTGTATTAGAAGTAACTATGGGGTGAATTTGAAAATTATGATTTTCAAACCTTTTGTAAACATAAAATTGAAAAAAGTTTTTTATCACCTAAAACTCCTCAACAAAATGGCTTTGTTTAAAGAAAGAATAAAATTTTGCAAGAAATGGAAAGAATCATGCTTAATGAAAACAATCTACCGAAATATTTTTAGGCCAAGACAATTAATATTGCATATTATGTTCTAAATATAACTTTAATGTGGCCTATTTTAAAGAAAACCCCTTATGAGCTTCAGAAAAACAAAAAATCCAACATTTATTACTTTAAAGTCTTTGGTTGTAAATTCTTTATACTTAATATTAAAGACAATTTGACAAAAACTTAACTCAAAATCAAATGTTAAGATCTTTCTTCAAGGTAGGCTTATAAAATCTTTAATATAAAAAGACCCGTATAGTAGAAGAATCAATACATGTAGTGTTTTTATAAATCTAATCATGGTCTTCAAGGAAGAGCAATGTTTGATGATGACATAGGTTTTGAAGAGAATTTAATCAAATGGAAAATTGGAGACACAAGAAATGGAAAAGATTGAAGCAAAAAAAGAAAAATCTTCACTAGCTCTTCCTCCACCTCATCAAGAGCAAAGTCAAAAGCTATCAAGGGATTAGAAGTTTGTCTGTCATGAGTCACCCATAAGACCAAATCATGGGTAATCCATCTAATGTAGTAGGAACTAGATTCTCTATAAGAAACATTTGCAATAATCTTAATTTATTGTCTCAAATTGAACCTAAAAATATTCATGGAGCAAAAAATGATGAATATTGGATAATTGCTATGGAAGAAAAGTAAATCAACTTAAAAGAAATCAAGTTTGGGGATTAGTTTCTAGACCATCAAATCACTTGATAATTCATACTAAATGAGTGTTTAGAAACAAAATGGATGAAAATAGTACAATAGTTAGAAATAAAGTAAGATTGGTAATCTAAGTGTTTAATCAAGAAGAAATAATTGATTATGAAGAAACCTTTGTACCTATAGCTAGACTTGAGGCAATTAGAATGTTGCTTGTATTTGCATGTTTCAAAGATTTTACTTTATAACAAGTGGATATCAAAAGTTTTTTTTTTCTTAATGTGTATATTAATGAAGAAGTATAGGTTGAACAACCTCCTAATTTTGCCAACAATAAATTTCCAAATCATGTTTTTAGTTGAAAACAAGCTCAAGGGCTTGATATAGAAGACTAAGCAAATTTCTTTTGGATAATAAATTTAAAATGGGAAAGATAGATACAACCTTGTTTATGATATTCTTATTATACAAATATATGTGGATGATATTATTTATGAATCTATGAATCTCTTTGTCAAGAGTTTTCTAAATATATGCATAGTGAATTTGAGATGAATATAATAAGAGAACTCAATTTCTCTCTTTTACTACAAATTAAGTAAACAGAGAAAGACATCTTCATCAATCAAAGTATATAAGATATCTTCTCAAGTAATTCAAAATAGAAAATGTTAAAACCATGAGAACTCTAATGAGCTATTTCACCAAACTTGACAAAGATAATTAAGGTAAACCTATTGATCTTACCTTATTTAGAGACATGATTGGTTCTTTGCTTTATTTAACCGTTAGTAAACCGAATATAATGTTTGGTGTGTGCTTATGTGTTAAAATTCAGTCTTGTCCTAAAGAATCTCATTTAAGTGTAGTTAAAATAATTTCTAGATAAATTAAAGGCTTAACTAATCTAGGTTTATAGTATCACAAAAGCTTAAATTTAGATCGAATAAGCTATTCAAACGTTGATTTTGTGGGTTGCAAATTGGATAGAAAAACCACTAGTGGAACATGCCATTACCTAGGACACTCATTGGTCTCTTGGTATCATAATAAATGAAGTTTGATTGCACCTTCTATGGTGGAACTTGTATACATAGACATCGACCTTTGTTGTGCACAAATTTTATGGAATAAACAAACTTTGAGTGATTTTGACTTGTACAATATTTTGCCTATTAAATGTGATAATACAAGTGTTATTTATATATTTAAAAACTCAATTCAACACTCAAGAACTAAACACATAGAAATTAGACATCACTTTCTGAGAGTCCATACACAAAAAAATGATATAACCATTTAGTTTGTAAGTACAATTGATCAATTGAATGATTTATTCACAAAACTCTCAAGTAAAGATCAATTTAATTTAATTAAAAGAGAGTATGGTTTAGTGTATTTGTGAATTGCATGAAGGACATTTAGATTCTTGTGATCTCATGATTTTACAATTGTTTGATGTCTTTAGTGTTCAGTTGGTCAAGTGCATGATGTTTTCAGTGTTAAATTGCTAAATTGCATGACATGTAAATCATTGTTTTTTAAAATAAAGAGTAATAGCCAAATTCCTTTATTACTTATAAGGTCTTCCAAGTAGACATCTAGATCTGGGCTATATATATATATATATATTCAGACAACTAACCAATTGTCTACTTGATTGATCATTTTTTTAAAAGCTTATTTTTTGCTACTATCTTATCTTTTTCTCTTTCCCCACTCTTTCTTCTCTCTTTACCAATTGCCTTTTTCTTCTTTTCTCCCTCAAATTCATTTTCTTTCTTCATTTCTTTACCCATTTTCACCTTCCAACCTTCTATCTTTTAATATCACCTTCTCATTTATGCCCTTATTTTCTTTTTCTTTTTTTTTCTATATTTTCTCCCTTTCTCAGACCCTTATTTTTTCTCTTTAAAACTTTATCTCATCATCTCCACCACTTCTTCTCCTTTTTTTCTTTTATTTTCTACGCCTTCATCTTTTTGTTTGTTTCTAATCCTATTTTCAACCCTCATTTTCACAAAATGCCCCTAAAACCAAAAGACACGGGAAATAGGAAAAGGATTATGAAGATGCACACAAGGAGCAAAGAAGGAAGACACGGTTTGATGATAATCTTTTTGAAAATGACGGTCACAAACTCAAATTTGTCAATTACTTTGCTAATTGGAGCATTTTTCTAAGTCAAAATGTGAAGTTTGCTGATTTTATAGAATTTGGTATTCTCGAGTTCCTCTGAGGTATGGGCTAGAAATTCTTCTTCCTTTTACACAAAAAAATTATCCAAGGCTTATTAAAGTATTTTATGCAAATTTAGCCTACTCTAGTGGAGATAATAGTATGAGCTTTGTTAGAAGTGTTGCCATTGAATTTGATGGAGATTATTTAAACAATTTGCTATTATTAACCTTAGATGGAAAATGTTAGGATAAAACCCTTAAAAGTATGACATGATGTAATAGACTAGGATTTATTATTTATAATAAGATTCTAGTTTCTTATTCATATCTATCATATTTCATGCATAACATTTTATGAGTATTTTGTCTTGACATATTTTGCATTGTCCATGACTTAAGGTGTATTAAGAGTTGTATGAAAAATCCAAGTTATGAGTTCTTTGCAAGTAGATGATTTTTTCACAGTTGGGTTCGAGGACTTAGGTAATCTATTTAAGGTTGTAATATACTACTTCCTAATTAGAGGGATGACTGGTCTTGGTTATCAAGATGGGTTTCCCATGGTGAGTGTATGATTATATATTAGATAAAACCTATAGTGAATTATAACGTAAGGCTATCAGGTAGTCATGAGTTTATCAAGCTGCTATACCGTATGATCTCTCAATCTTGAAAGAATATTGAGTTTTTCAGTAGCTTTAACCTATATGTAAGACCCTAAGGTGGTCATATATTCCCTCTAGATAGGATCATTACTAATTAAGACGGGTGACAATAGGTATTCTCAATATAGGCACAATGATATCTCATAAGTTTAAAATAGTGTGTCCCATTGGATAATCCTAATGACATATGATCATGAAATCTATCGCTGCAACAATTTTTTAATTGGAAATTAACATATGTTCTTAAAAAGTTAGAGTATTTCAGTTAATCACTAAATAAAAGGATTTGAGATTCAAGAATTATAGAAGTAATCTTGAGAAGTTGATAGTAGTCAATGATTACTACTCAAAAAGAGCATATTTTATATAATAATTCTCATGAGTTTTACATCTTTTGAGTAGTAATTATGCCTAAAACACTCAATTAACATATTGTTGTCCTTGCAAGAGTTACTAACAAGTTTGATGAAGTTTTGGAGTCATTTCAAGGTATGATTTTGATAAATTGGTGACAAAAGAGATGAATCAAAATTGAAGAGAACAAATAAAGTTGATGATGATCCAAATGCATAATGAAAGAAGCAATGCAATCGGTTTGGACTGAGATTTGGAGTTGATTTGAAGGTAGTTGAAGTGGAATCAAGAGAAAGAAATTGGAGAAATTGCAAAGAGGAGTCGAAAAAGCATGTTTTTCAATTTCGCATGACCATGCGAAAATTTCGCACGGTCATGCGAAATGAAACAGAATGGGTTTTGGCTGCAGCATACTAAGGGAAAAGTGAAAAGCAATTTCGCATGACTATGTGAAATTTTCGCACAGTCATGCGAAACGCTCCAGGAAGACGAAAATAATGCTGATGGATCCTCCACTTCGCACCATCATGCGAAATTGCTGGGGCTCGTGCGAAAATGTATTTTCTCCAGATTCCTTGATGAAGAAGCCTCCGGAAGACCTCTTAGATGATGCCAAGTGTCCACTTGACCTTGGCCTATAAATAGAAATGGGATTGACTCATTGGAAAACTTTTGATACATTTTCTAATTGTAGAACTTTTCAGATTTCTTCTCTCTATATAATTCTCTATTTTTCTTCATTTTCTCTCATTTTCTCTGTAGCCAAATATGTCTTGTGATATCAAATCTCCAAGCATGAGTGACTAAATCTCGTTTTTCTCGGAGGATGGAGGATCTAGAGGCAAGATCTATGGTGAATTAGAGAATTGAGCTTGAATTGCAAAGGTAATTTGATCCAATTGATTGATTAATTGAAATTTGGGGATTTTTCTCTTCAAATTGTCTTGGATGATTACTACAATGCAAGCTAGGTAGATTAATCAAATTCTTAATGCTAGATTTGATGAGATTGAATATTTGCATTGTGTGAATCATTGGAAGATAATTTAAGATGAATTGAATATATGATTTGAATTGATCTCTTGGATTAGATTACCTAATTTGAAGAGAAATTAGATTTAGACCTAAAGCTAAATCAAAAATCAGTTCAGATGAAAATTTAGGTTTTCGATCTAACTTGATGAAAATTAGATCTCAACATCTATTCACCATGGAAATTGCTTTCTAGAAAATCCTAACTCCGAGAATTTCACCTCCTATTAATTTTCTTCTCTTTTACACTTCATTTTCCTCTCAATTTGAATACATTGTTATTTTGGAATTTTATCATGCAGTTTCAAGTCAATTTCTTTTGATCACAATAATTTCTTATCATCTTATTCAAGCCTTAATTACCAAGAATAATCCATCCTTGTGGACGATGCCTAAAAACCACTATACTACAGTAGTTTGTACCAAAACCACTTTTTGATCAGGTACAAATTGCTATAGAATAGTGAATTAGGTTATAAATTTTATTTTGATCCAATAAACGACAAAAACTGAGCGATCAGTCACTCCATTAGATTACGAACTTCGGTTCATAGAGAGCTTGCATGCAATTGTTAGTAGGTCATGAACCAAAGTTTTCTATCTTAATCTAATATCATAAGATATTGTAGTGCAATTGACCTTTTTTAGTAAGATGTTGAGTATACTTCAGAATTGAATTCTTAGGGGGTCAATATTTTCCTATGAGTCTCATTGGTTCCCGCTCGAGCTCATATTCTTTGGTGGAACATTATTTTAGGGATCTTTGGGTTCTTTATTCATATGTATAGATATAGGTGTTTTGGAAAATATGCAAAGTCACACGAGTTTATGAATGGTCTTTTTATATTTGGCTAATTAATTAATTAGAGTTTGATCAAGTTAATTAATTAATTAAAACCCATTAGACTACATTAAGTAACCCAAGCCTAAGATAGGCTCAAGTCATTTAAGTCCATATGTAAGTTTATATAAACCTTCTTAAGGGTTTAAGGTTTAAAATTTTCGTCATTAAGTCTTCCAAAGAAAGGAACCCTAGCCTTCATCTCCACATAGAGGATTCTACCGTTGTCATGTGCCAAAATGTAGAAAAGAATCATCGAGTGGAAAATCATAAGATTTTCAAAATCAGCACTACTTTTTTCATCAACTAGAATTAATCTAGGAACATCCATATAACATATAATATTTTTTTGAGCACCTAAATCTAAGATTCATATTTTGAATGTTTCTATTGTGTAGATCTAAAGATGCTTAGAAAAGTTTTTCATGCACCCCAATAATCAAGGGCTTGGAATGGAGCGATCTAGATATTCCAATATGGTTGACTAAAGGTGAAGCATTGAAAAACACTAACTATGCTCCAACATTCAATTTCTTTTACTAGTATGTGATTATTAGGTTGGCTTGGTGCTTTAATGGCAATTTTTGTAATAACATCATAAACATAGATGTTGATGGTGGTGTTGCTTATTGTCGTGATAACATCATCAACATTAATGAGAAATAAAATTATGTCATTGTATTACTGATAATAAATAAGAATTGACTTTGCTATAACAAAAACTAAAGATGAACAAACATTGAGATCAACATTCAAACCAAGCATAATATGCTTGTTTTAAACCATAAAAAGATTCATTTAACAAGAAAACATGATTGGAAAGAGATGGATTGACAAAACTTGAGAGTTGTTCCATATACATAGTTTCCTCAAGGAAACCATGTGAAAATGCATTCTTGACGTCAAGTTATGTAATAGTCTAATGAGAGATAGTGGCTATAAAGAGAGAATAGTGCAAATAGTTATGGGTTTGATTATGGGGCTAAAAGTTTTATCATAGTCCAACTCAGGAATTTGATTAAACTTGTAACAACTTGTGCCCTGTATTGATCTATCAAGTCATCTTCCATGTATTTGATGTTATAGACCCATTTGGAACCTATAATATTAATGTTGATAAGGCATGGAATGAGACATCAAGCGTTGTTTAAGTAAAAGGTTGGAGCTCTTCTTCCATGGCAACATATAATGAGGCTATTTTAAGGAAATTTTGTGAGACTTGGGCTCTTGTTTAAGTATGGTAATGAGAGCCATATCTTGGTAGGTGGAAGAGTTGGTGGTTTAACATATATAATCCTTGAAATAGGAGTGGTCGATAGGCACAAGTTGAACAAGAAATTGGAGCATGTGAAGTGTCTTAGATTTGCAACTAGTTGATCTAAAAAGGGGAGGTTGACAAATGAGTCACCTTATAGTCCTTGGGAATCAATGACTTTGTAAAAAACATTCATGTGTGGTCTTTTTTGGGAGGTTTGAGATGTGTGTTGCTAATAGGTCATTGTCTTAATCGATTGTGGAGTTGTCATCTCACTCAATGCAATAGTCATTGATGGAATTTGTGAGTTAACCACTTGTGTGTTTTCTTTGGCTAAGTTATGAGGATAAGGGTGATGTTTGGATTAATAAACTACTTGTCTTTATCTATAAAGTTGTGACTACAAGCTGTGAAATATCATTATTGGTTAAAACTTTGTTAGAATAGGAAAAAGTTTATTCAAGATAAAAATCCACATGCTTGTATTTATAAAATTGATTTGTTCAAGGATCAATGCATCGATCTCCTTATGTTAGGTGGCCACCAATAGCAAATTCTCAAGGAAGTTCCATCTTCTACACTTTTAACATACATAAATATATTTATCTCATAGAGAAAATGCATGAAGAAGAGGGTGCCTCTAATATATTAATGTGGGTGATGAGAATGTTGCTTTATCATTGTCACAACCTTTTACTTGCTAACATTTTTTAACATATTAGGGGGATGCTTTTTAAAGATTGTCTCTATATATGTCTTTACAAAAAATAAGAGAGGGATTATGTAAACATATTCTTATCAGTATACAATATATTTTTTTTTGCATTTTTTCTTTTTTTTTTAAGTTTTTTAATAATATAATGCTAAGATGTTCTTTGCTTTCTTGAGTTGTGAATTATGTGTCTCTCCAAAAAAGAAGAGGGGGATTTCGTAAACTTATTTTCATTGTTATACAAGATATTTTTGCACTTTTTTTTTTTTTTTTTTTGTTGAAGTTTTCTAATGGTGTAATGCTAAGATATTTCATGGCATATTGAGTTGGGAATAAAGCTCATGGAGCCCAATATTGGCTTGGTACACCTCAATAGATCGCCTTATTTCAATATTGATTATATGAGATAAAGATCTTAGGTGGTTTGGGAGCTAGACAAACTGTAAGCCTTTTTGAGATAGAAATAACCACAACACTTAGAGCCTGTTTGGCGAAGTTTTTAAAAACAATTTTCTGTTTTTAAAAATAGAAACAATTTTTAAAAATTCATAACATTGTTTGTTTTTATTGTTCTCTATTTCTAGTTTTTAAAAGCAAAGTAAAATAGAGAGCAACTTTTAGAGAACAAGTAAAAATTATTTTCACCAGTTTTTAAAAATGACAAAAAAATACACACACTCTATTATTTATCTTCTATATTGAATTACTATTTTTCAATTTTTTTTTCACTTGGCAAATTAACTCCAAATTAAACAAGACTTAATGCATTGAATTTGTTAACAAGTCCATTATTTAAAAAAAAAAATTAAAACTTAAATAATAAACTTATTAATACCATAAATTTATGAATATAATAAAATATCATTTTTCTAACATATAATAAAATAGTATATTTTCTATTAAAAATATAATTTATGATTTTATTATAATATTAGTATTTATATTTTACTAAAAACTATATAAATTTTAATTTATTTGTAATTAAAAAATTATTTTCATTTTCAAGAACACTTCAATTAAATTTAATTAATTAATGTTATATAAATTGAATTTAAAATGTTTTTACAAAATCAAAATAAATTTTTTTTTTACAAAAAACAATGAATTCAAACAAGTCTTTTTGTTTTTTATTTTAAAAATCCTTTTATAAAAACAACTTGCCAAATATCCTTATTTTTATAAAACATTAAAAGAAATTAGTTTTTTTAACTTAAAAACAATTTCTCAAAAAAAAAAAAAAAAAAACATAAGAAATCATGATCAAGCAAGAAATTTAAAAAAATTAATTAATTAAAATACTTATTTGACTTGTATTAAAAATGAATATTAAAATTATTTTTATTTTATAGTAATTTTTGTTTCACTATAATAAAAAAATTATTTCATAATTAAAAAATTATTTATTTTTAATTCATACATAATTGTAGATTTAATTTTTTATCATTTTAATAATACTTAACTTGAATTTAATCTTATATTATTTAAATTATATTTATAAATTGTTTATAAAATAAAAGTAAGACATTGCTTTTAAAAACAATACAAATTCTTTCATCCAAACAAGTTTTTTGTTTTAATTTTTTAAAACATCTTGCTAAACACTTTTATTAAGAAAATTTTTTTTAAAAATATTTTTGTTTCTCTATTTTGAACACAATTTTTAGAAACAAATTTTATAAAACATCCCCAAACCTGTCCGAAGCTTCTTGTTTCCATAAAATTGATATTAAAATCTATTTTATAAAATATATGTTGATAGAATACATACATACATACATACATACATATATATATATATATATATACACCGTATAAATTATTATAATATAAGGACTACACATTCAATATACGGATTTTATTAATTGTGCAACTGTCACAAAAATTAAGATTTTTTTTTTCTTTTTGTTTCGGTGTTACGTGGACTATCCACATGGCATGACACAAATAGGCAATATCAAAAAGAAGGAAAGGTGAGAAGAAGAAATATATCAACTACAACTTGAGGAGTAATACCTGAACTAAACCTTAAGTGTAAAACTACAATTTAAAAATAATGAAATAAATTAATAAATTTAATAAAGGTAGAAATTTCATTTAGTTTTTAAAAGCTTTAAGTATAAAATAAATTTTTACCTTTTTTGTTTTTTTTTTTTAATTAAAACTTTTGTTACATAAGGATCAAAGAATATACGGGTTAAAGAGTTGAAAGCTTAGGGTTTAAAGATCAGTTTTTTAGATAAGATTTTAATCTTTATATTAATATTTTAAATTCGTTAACAAATTTTAAATAATAAAAAAATTATTTGAAAATTTTCAACCTATATTAAGCTTTATTTATCTAATTTTTATATCAAAAGATTAAAATTTTATGAATGTAAATTAATTTATTGATAGATAGGGAAATTTTGAATATTTATTTGAGTAGATTTAAATAAATAAATAAATAGGAGAAAAATAAATTTGAGGTTTGGATGAAAAAAAAAAAAAGGTTTGCACGAGCTTTAGATCAAAAAAGAAAAGGAAAACAAGGACAAAAAATCGGGTTTGTAGTTGTGTGTGTGGGCGCCATTTTAGAAAAAAAAAAATGGTTGTGCTTGTGAGATAGTAGAATGGAAAAAAAAAATAATAGTTTAGTTGCAAACTTGCAGGAGGGTCTTAAGTAGTGTAGAGTTTTGGATTTTTCTCAAAAAAAAAAAAAAAAAAAAAAAAAAAAAAAAAAAACATGCTTTTGGATACCCTAGAAAGGGTCTTTGAAACGGATGTTGTATAAATTGGAGGTTAAAAGCAGGCAAAGAATTTTTATAATTATAAAATAGTACTTTGGTTACTTGGAAGGGTGTCAGTAGAGAATGAAAAAGTGAGAAAATGAAATAATAATAATAATAATAATAATAATTTAATGTAAGAAATAAAAATAATATATTTTTAAAAATATATATTTGGAAACTCACTTATTAAAATGTTATTAATTAGGATGTTAAAAATAATATAAGTGATAATAATATTAACAAGAAAAATTGAAATGCATGACATGCAGGTTGAGCTCTTTGATTCTTGTCCAATGGAGTCGTTGCACGGGTCATGCTATTGTGTTGGAATTCTAAGCCCGTGAAAAAAGATAAAAGCAGAAGTGAATTCAAATGGTTGTGGTGTCTCCCAATGGAAAGTGTTGGTTTGGAGTGGATTCAAAGACCTTCGAGATTTCAATCAATGAGGCCAAGGGGAAAGTGTTCGGAACAGTCTGTGAAAAGGGCCCCAACTTTTCTTCTTGGGTTTGTTTCAGTGGTAAAAGCTTGTCCTTCCTTTTGAAAGGGGCTGAGACTTGTTGTTGCCTCAAAGTAGGGGAGCATTTCAAAAAATCTTGGGCGGAGGGGGGAAGAAGGTATTAGTTGGAATTGCGCACTAACAAAGCAGGATAATAATTTTTGTTTTGTACACCTGGGATGTGGAAGGTAAGAAATTCTCCTTGGTTTTCCTTAAAGGTAGGAGTGTGGTTGGGGGTTGACAATTTTTGGTTGGGAAGTTAAGAAGTCTGGGTTTCTCTCTGTCCCAAAGGGGGGAGGATTCCTCTGCCTCTTCTTCAAGAGGAAGGGGTCTCAAAAGGGTCAGTGTCGGAAAGAAGGACCCAATAGTAGAGATAGAGTTTTCTGGTTCTGTTGAACTTCGGAATATTGTGTGGTTAAAATTGAAAAAGGGGTAATCAATAGAAACAAGGAAGTCTTGAGCAGGAGCATGGCAAGGAGATGTGGGTTGGGGGGGGGGGGGGGGGGGGGGGGGGGGACTTTTAGATCAACCCACAAACCTCGATTCCCTTAATTCTTGGGCTCAGTCTAGTTGGATGTTGAAAGGAAATATTCGCTTGGCTCTTTTAGGAAGTCCTTTTATCCTTTTTGAGTTTGAAGATGTCATTGAAGCTGAGAGGGTGTTGCACTCAGGGGTCAAGTGGTTTAAAGGTAAATGTCTCATATTGGATTGGTGGAACCCTTCTATTGGTTGTCTCATAGAGGACAGGAAGAGCCTAGAGGTGTGGGTAAGAATTCTAGGTCTTCCATTGCATATTTAGGGGATGAGTTTTTTCAAGAACTTAGGGGAAGCTTGTGGTCGCTTTGTGGGTGTTGACAAGGACATGGTGGAATGCCAGAACTTGTAGTGGACCAGGGTCCTTGTTAGGGTAAGATGGTGGAATTTCCCTAGCTCTCTACATGTAGTGGCTGGTTCTACCTGTTTCGCTGTCTAGTTGTGGTGGGAGAATACTCCATGGATTAGTGATGTGCAACCTTCATGGTGTTACAGAGGAAAAGAGGAAAATAATGAGAGTGAGGTCAAGTCATGCTCCCCCTTGAGAATAACTGAAGTTTGCTCTAGGAAAAAAGATGGCCAATGTCGTTGGTTGACCTACTACTCTTTACAAAAAAAAAAAGATGACATTGTTCCTAATACAGGAATGGCTATAGGTACAGAAAGGAAAAGAGAGCTTTGTGGAGTGGGGGCTTTGGGGGCTTTGTTGGGCTAAGAGAAAGAGGCCCTTGCTGATGTACCTCAGGCCTTGTCGAGCTCTATCTATGGAGGAAACCTTAAAAGGCTTTCCTTAAGCAACGCCTAAATAGAAGTGGGTCGGGCCTATCTTTTAAAAAGAGGGGAGAATTTCCACTCTTCTCCCAGATAAGTTCTTCACGATCGGTGCCCTAGATTTTCGTCCATGGCGTTGGGTTCTCCCAAAGGCCTTAACCCTTGTGCATCATTTATGACGGATTTGGAGGCGAACACGAAACCTCTAGCAGACATCGCTCTCTTAGAAGTTCTCAGATTCCAAGGTACACTTTCTTCATCCCTTTCTTCTTGGGGGAAAGAGCCTTCTTCTTCTACTACTCCTTTTTGGGTGTCAGATTCTTCTGCTTTGGGCAAGGATCGCAAAGGGACAACACTTTTTTTGAAGCGTTGGGGAGGATCCCCTAAGTGGGAAGAGGGTGCGCTGGAGGTAAGGGTTGATGCTGTGAAGAGGACTCTATATATGGTTTTGCAAGATAGGTCAAAGGTGGTTTTCCTTGAGAATGCTTCTTCTGAAAAGGATCCACCCTCCGACAAGGAGCTTTCCAATTTCAAAGATTTCAATAGATTTTTGGGAATGTCAGTTGAGGGGTGGGAAGAAAAAATAGTTATGCAACTAAAGAAGTTGAAGAAGATGACTGGTGGGAGAACCCTTTGTAAAAAGAGAAAGAAGAAAGTGGTGTCTGCATCACGCTTTGAAATGGAACTTAAGAGATTGGATTGTACGATTAGCTATGGAGAGTCTATGATTGCGAATAAAAGGAGCGGCAAGAACAAAAGGGAAATGATCCCTGTGGATTGATGAAGATCAAAATCCTTTCTTGGAATGTTAGAGGGCTCAACAATAAGGAGAAAATGAGGATGATTAATTTGGTAGTTAGAGCCCAGAAGGCATATCTAGTTTGTTTTCTAGAAACAAAGGTGCGGGAGATGTCATTAAAGGTGGTGAAAAGCTTGGGCGCTGGAAGGTTTATGGATTGGGGTGCAGTTAATGCTGGGGGTGTCTCAGGAGGCATTATGATTTTTTGGGACAACAGGGTTCTGGAACTCTTGGAGCTAGAGCGCGGTGGTTTCACCATCTTAGGTCGCTTCAGGAATGTGGAAGATGGCTTTGTTTGGGTGTTCATTGGTGTCTATGGCCCAATCTTATCAAGGAAAAAAACATGAGTTTTGGGAAGAATTGGGTGCTATTAAAGACCTGTGGGATGATCCCTGGTGCGTGGGGGAAGGGATTTCAATTCCATTAGATTTTCAAGGGAAAGGAGGAATGGGCTTAGTCTGATAACAGATATGAGAAGGTTCTTTGAGGTCATCGAGGAGTTGAGTTTAAAGGATCTGCCATCCTCCGGTGGTTAGTTCACATGGTATGGTGGTCTTAATTCTCAAGCAGTTTCAAGGTTGGATAGTTTTCTAATCTCTAACGAGTGGGAGGATCATTTTTCAGGTGTCTTTCAATGTGCTCTCCCTAGAATAGTCTCTGATCATTGTCCCATTTCCTTGGAGGGCAGGGAGGTTAAAAAAGGCAAGACTTCCTTGCGTTTTAAGAATATGTGACTTCTATAGGATGGGTTCAACGAGCTAATAAGAGCGTGGTGAACAGGGTACTCGGTTGTAGGGTCCAACAACCATTGCCTTGCTAAAAAGTTGAAAGCTCTCAAAAGAGATCTAAGAAGATGGAATAAAGAAGTTTTTGGTAATGTCTTTGCTAGAAAATCTGAAGCCTTCTCTTGAATTCAGTTCTGGGATTCAAAAAAGAGTGTTAATCCCCTGGCTTTTGAGAAAGCAGAGGCTCGAATGAGGGATTTGGAGAAGTACAAGAATTGCGTTTTAATGGAAGAAACTTTGTGGAGGCAAAAATCTAGGAAACTCTGGTTAAAAGAGGGTGACAAAAATACCAAAATTTTTCATAAGATGGCAAATGCCAGTGCGAGAAAAAACTTTTTATCCAAGGTGTATTAATTGGGACACTCTTACTAGTGAGGAAGATATCAAGTCTGGGGTGTGTAGGGCTTATAGGACTTTGTTATTAGAAATCGAGGATTGCAGACCGATAATTGGGGATTTATAGTTTCATGTTTTAGGGACAGAAAGGTCCAGAAGTTTAGAGGAGCCTTTCTCAAAAAAAGAAGTGTTCGAAGCCCTATGCAGCCTCTCCATAAACAAAGCGTTTGGTATGGATGGCTTCGCCATGGCATTTTGGCAATTCTCCTAGGATTTTACCAAAGTTGAGATTATGACATTTTTTGATGATTTTTTCCGCCTTAACACTTCCAGAGGAGTTTAAACTCCACTTTTCTCGTTCTAATCCCAAAAAATAGGGGTACAGAAGAGTTGAAAGATTCCAGACTGATAAGTTTGGTTGGGAGCCTTTACAAATTACTCGCCAAAGTCTTGGCAAATAGGCTGAAACTAGTTGTTGTGGAGGTGGTTTCAGAGTACTAGTATGCCTTCATTCAGAATAAGCAAATTTTGGATGCCGGCTCATTGCAAATGAGGTTGTAGACTCCAGGTTGAAGGATAATCTCCCTAGTCTCCTTCTAAAAATGGACATTGAGAGGGCATTTGATCATGTCAACTAGGACTGCCTTCTGTCAATTATGTCTAAGATGGGGCTTGGGCAAAGGTGGATTAATTGGATCAGATGGTGCAACTCCACAACTAATTTCTCAATTTTAATTAATGGAACCTCTTCAGACTTTTTTCATAGCACTAGGGGTTTGAGACAAGGTGATCCATTATCCCCTTATCTCTTCTTATTAGTCGTGGAGATTCTCAACCAACTACTTTTCAGAGCAAAAAACGGGGGTTTCATTGAGGGGTTTAAGGTGAGAAGCAGTAGTGGAGTAGGAAGGGATTTGCTCCATCTTTTGTTTGCTGACGATACTCTTTTATTCTGCAAGGCCAATAGTGAGCAGTTGCGATACTTGAGTTGGGTGTTCTTATGGTTTGAGGCGATTTCTGGGTTAAAAGTGAACAGGGATAAAAGTGAGGCTATCCCTGTAGGAAGGATTGATTCTTTGGAGAATATCGTTTCGGTATTAAGGTGTAGGATTGGGAAGCTCCCTTCTTTGGGTCTACCATTGGGTGCTTCTTTCAAATCCTCAAGGATGTGGGGCATAGTGGAAGAGAGATTCAGAAAGTGTTTGTCCTTATGGAAGAGACAATATCTCTTTAAAGGGGGGAGGCTTACCTTGATAAAGAGCACTCTTTCAAGTCTCCCAATTTACTTTATGTCTCTCTTTGTCATTCCGCAGAAGATGTGTACAAGACTTGAAAAAATCCAAAGAGACTTCTTGTGGGGCGGTAGCGCCTTAGAGAAAAAGACTCACTTGGTGAATTGGAGTGCGGTTTGTGCTGATATGAGACAGAGAGACTTAGGTATTCGCAATCATGTGGCCCTAGAGGGATTCTTTGTGAAAACAAGTCATCATAGACAAATTTGGGATAGAGGAAGGAGATTGGTGTTCAAGAGAAGTGAGGGGAGCCTATGGTGTGGGAGTATGAAAAGCTATTAGAAAAGATTGGGAAAACATTTGCTCTAGAAAAGATTGGAAGGATTTGTGGTGTGAGGACCAAGCTTTGAAAGATGTTTTCCCTAACTTGTTCTGATTAGCAGTCAACAAGGATTAGTGGGTGTTTGATGCTTGGGAAGAGGGTGGAGAAGTGGGAAGTTAGAATCCTTTGTTTTCAAGACACTTTAACGATTGGGAAATGGAAGAGGTAGAGGGCTTGCTCCAGAAACTCCATCCTTTGGTTTTGAATAGAGATGTGGAGGATGTCTTGAGTTAGAAGAATAGCAAGAACTACTCATTTTCTGTTAGATCTCTTTACTGCTCCCTCACAAAAGCCTCTAGTGACCCTTTTCCTTGGAATATTATTTGGAGATCTTGGGCTCCCATAAGGGTAAACTTTTTTGCTTGGGAAGCATCTTGGAACAAAATCTTGACCATTGATCAGCTCAAAAGAAGGGGTTGGAATATGCCAAATAGGTGCTACTTGTGTAAAGTGGAAGAGGAAACCGGTGACCACTTGATCCCTTTTTGTAAGAATGCTACAATGCTATGAAGCTTACTTTTCTCTCTTTTTGATGTGTAGTGGTTCCTGCATTTCTTAATCGAAAGGAATTTGATAGGTTGGCATGGTGCTTTTGTGAGTAAAAGAAAGGAAAAGGCTTGGAGGGTTGCCCCCCTTTGTTTAATGTGGACCTTATGGAAGGAAAGAAATGAAAGAGTGTTCAATGACATTGAATGATTTGACCAAGCTTTAAAACTTTCTTTTTTGTACGCTTTTGTGAATTGAGGTAGAATGTATTTAGAGGATCATTCTTTGTCCTTGATTGATTTTATAGAGTGACTTTTGACTAAATAGGAGAAAGGTTTCCTTCTTTCTTTTTGCCTAGCTTCTTGGGCGTTGCTTGTATACTTCATGTGTACTATTTTCACCTCTTTTAGGCTTTTCTAATACAATCTCTTCTTTACCTATTAAAAAAAATATTAACAGGAAATTAGTAGGATTGTTGAGAAGTAAAAAATAGCCAATAATAAAGTCAAATCTATTATAGGATTGTCAAAGTCAAACCTAAAATATAGACTTTATAAATAAGGTAAATTATAGACAATCATGAAACTTATGCATAAAAACCATTAATATGATACAATTTGAATTTGGTATGAAAAAGGATGAAAAGGAAAAAAGAAAGGTAAATAAGGAAGTGATTAAGAAATAGGGAGGTTTAGAATACGTCAAGCACATAAGTTATGAAGGGAAAACTATCACACTAGAACCGTAAAAGATAATGAAATGTCAATTGAGGAATTGTCTCATGTTCCAACATTTTAAAGCAAAGTTATCTTCGTATAATTAGTATTTTAGAATAGATATTGACGACATTGTCCTTAAATAGTAGATCAATGTTCTATTCTATGTTCTATAATAGAATAGTATTTTGTGCTTGTATTCAAAAGTAAGGTAAATATGAATTTCTTCCACAAGAAAAAAGGAAGAACCTAAACATGCAAATATCTTAATTGCACTCAAGAACGTTATTAATAATATTTGATGATGATGACCGATTCGTCTAATAATATCAGATCAATAACTTTGAGGATAAAGATCCTTTGACACGCACATTCTGAATATCATCAAATTGTATGTCTCTCCCCCTTAAAAGAAGATGGGAGAATTTTATTGCAACACTTTTTAATTAATTCCGCATAGATGGGAAGAAAAGGAAAAGGAGAAAAGAGCACGGGGTTTTTTAGACGTCTAGAGTATTGGGTTGCCTTTCCTTAGTGCTATATAGGTTTCTTATAAGCAGCGTTGGCTTTGTTGACGTCGAAACAGGTGAGTGCAGCGGAGATGAAGGAAGATGATGACACATGGCATCTGGGTTCAACATAAACTGGACAGTACTTGAACCGGTGCTCAAGGAAGGAGAGTGGAAGGCCTCAAGTACAAACAAAATTAAGGGGGAGCAAGCTGGATAGAGGAGGAGGTCTCCACGTTTTCCTACATGCACATGCAGTGCAACAGACTTCACTTGATGAGAAGAGAGCAAATCATGGAATGACAGGGAACCATCCATACGGACTGATGTGTCGGCACTGGCAAGCGAGCGTCGCTCTTGCTTGGTCCTCGACTTTATCACCCCCCTTTTCGCGCTGTCACTGCAGGCATTGCCATTTGTTTGGCAGTGGTAGCAGTTGCGGCAGTGTGTGGGAGTGCCTATTTTGTTTTAAGGGAATCTTTCATGTCTTGCTCATCATCACTGCTCATCCAAAAAGATCTAAATCATGTTTGGAGGAGAAAGAGGAGGAGGACAGCGAGAACCGGGTGTTCCTTCTATCCATCCTTATCAGCACTTGTATCAACCGATGCTTCTCCCTAATCACCCTCAGCAAGGGATCTTCGAGGGCCGAACTGCTTTTCCTGTCCAGGTCCAAGAGGACCGTCACCCTTCCATTGTCTTGTCTTCTGATCTGAAACCACGCCTAAAATGGACACCAGAACTTCACGCTCTTTTCGTTGATGCGGTTAATCAGCTTGGTGGCCATGAAAGTAGGACTTTCAGTACACTTATTCTCTTAGGTTATCAATTAACAATTCTTCTTCTGTCCAGTGCCTCCTTTGGTTTCTGAAGTATTAGAATGGGGTTCTGTTGTATCTTTCTTTTGTATGCTGTTTGGTTCAATTTTCTTTAGTTTGTTTACGGTTTAGGCCTATTTGGGAGGAGTGATTTTGGGGTTTTAATTTCTGGTTCAACTGTATGACATGGGATTTGCTCAATTTCAGGCCCACATCTGCGTCCATCTGGTTGGACTCCTTTTTGTGTAATATATGCCTTCTACTTTGTATGCACTGTGTCATTGGGCAAATTACCTCTATTTCTGGCATCAGAAGGAAGGGGGATTCTGGTTGCATTTGCCACAGTGGTTATTTTCTTAGCATATCGATTCACTCTCCCAGGATCTTGTCAATTATAGGTAGCCAGGCCCCATCAATCATGGTTGAATTTTTTATCTACAAGTCTCTTTCCTGTGTTCCTGTTTCCTTTTTTCCAAGCATGCATAGTTTTCATTTGCATCAGCATAGTCATTTTACCTTCATTTTTCACACTTTTGTTCTTTTCAGCACAAGCTGAGGTGTTTCTCACTCTTCCTTTCATGCTGAATTTGTTTATATATTTATTGATCTCATGAGGTCTGCACTACACTGAACTGCTTCTCACATCTCACTTTTCTTATTCTCCTTGCAGATTCATGGGATATTTTTAGTTGATTCCTTAGTGTTCTCAAATGTAGGTGTCTCTTTGATGGAGTACTGATCGTATCCTGTTTGTTGGTTTAGTTTTTGTTCAACTTCTTTCCTTTTCAAGTATATATGATCTGCTACCTTGTGGCATTCAATGAACTAAGTTCATGGTTTATTGATGCATGACCGGTCATGGCAACCTTGTGGGTTGGATAACTGGATATGACTTAATACTTTCCTTTTATATTCTTATAGTTCTGGTATGATCTATTCTGGAGAGGGGCATCTGATAAGGTAGAGCAAATAGTATGAAACCAGAAAAATATGAATAGTGACATGAACAATTAAGAAACTTGGAAAGGAAACCTTTTTATGTACTTATTGTGCATCATCTGAGCCGTTGATTTATTTGCAAAGTTTTTATAATTGATCTATTTTACTCTTCTTTTTCAGCTGTTCTGAGCAAGGCTTCTTGTTAATGCATCTCATATTTTGCACTCTTCTTGCAGAGGCCACCCCAAAGGCTATCATGAAGATAATGCGTGTAAGGGGATTGACTCTCTACCACTTGAAAAGCCATTTACAGGTTCCTCCATTATTAAACTTGAATGTCATTTAAATGCTTAACTCCAACAGTGTCTATAATGTTAAACTACCGAGGCACTGACCATAGGAGGACTGACGAATAAGAGGAAGGTTCAAGCTCTCGTATTAAACAGAGCTCTAATCCCATGTTAGTTTACCAATTTTCCTAAAAATTTAAGTTATTAGGATTTGAAAAAATAATGTATACCATGCTCTAATATAGAATAATAGTGAAACTACCATTTGTAATTACCCAAGGATTTTTGGTGTTCTACAGAAGTACAGGATGAACATAATTTCAGGAAGGGAGGCTGCAAGAAGGGAAGCCGAAGAAGGTAGGCCCTTTGTTTAATCAATCTTCCTTTCATGGTTGTTGCAATTATGCAATTTGACCTCATAACATTGTGTGCTTGTTGAAAACCTTGCTAGAACTAGAAGTATATGTTCCCTTGCTATCTCAACAGTAATTAAAGGAAAATTATTATGATGAAGAAGATCCAAAAGGATGCCCCCAGAGCAAAACCATACTCTAAGATGAACAGCATTAGATCAGGAATCACAAGGAGGATGGCTATCATACTAGAATCAGTATTTAAGGGTCTTTTCGTAAATTATTCTTGAAAATAGAAAAGTGTTCTAATTTGAAAAACATATTTGAAATTTTTTTATTAAAAATAGTTTTTTAAGAATTTGTCTCTATAACACATTTTTTAAAAGAATATATATATATATTTCTGAAGTTTTTGCAAAAATAATTCTAGAAACCATTTTTCTAAATAGAATTTTGTTCATGAAGATAATTGAAACAAATTTTTAAGAGTTGTTTTTAAAAACCTTACAGAACTATTTTACAAAATATTATCAAACAGATTTGTAGCTTCTCTTCTGTATGATCACAGAGGGGGAACAGCAAAAGGAAGCTGCAAGTTCATCATCGTCACAAGAGGAAGATGAGTAAGAACCTCCACCATCTCCACCACCTCTTATTACGCTTGAATTCAACAGATTTCATTTTCTAAGCAAGCTAAAAGCTAACTTGGCACAAGTTTTTTCCATCTTTGTTTTTCCTTTTCCCCTTTTTTATCTATACAGGGTTGACAAAGCTGAAGATGAGACAAAAGATCAATCGAATGCTCATCTGAAAATTGATGTAATAGGGGAGAAAACCTTGTTACTTTCATGTAAATTACTAAGTTATTGATGTTAATGGATCATTGTTGCAGAAGATTGAGAAACACATTCGCATTTGTCAGGGTGCACAAGAGAGATACCTGAAAGCAGCACTGGACGGTGCACACCGAGCTGCTGCAAGGGGAACATTGGGATGTGCTGGCGCGGATGTCGACCTGACAGGACTTATAGCAAGTAGGAGGGCACTGCCATTTCCATCCGTCATCAAACAGTTCAACTTATGGCCTGCCCATTCAAGTGACATGGTGAGAACCGGTGGTGGTAGATTTCAGCCCCAGGGCCTAGGTCATTCGTCATCAACACAAGGCTGGTTGGCTTCAGAGATGCATTTGGAAAGTTTCAAGAATGATTTGGGTTTGCCTGTTGATGGCTGCCCTGCGATTGCTGGTGAGGAGACTAAAACCAATGCTGGTGGTGAAGAGAACAAAACTGCCCAGGATACTGAGGTTGACCCTGCAAGCATATACCTGAATTTGGATGATACAGGGATCATTGACATGGCACCCCACAACCCCCCTGGCTCTCCCTAGGACGAGGAAATGTCACTGCTGCTTAGTTATGATTGCAGCAGAAATAATACCATGGCACCATACTTTAGCTTTGATGTCTCAGCTATTTAACAGAATATAATTAAATATGAACATGAACCTCTTGTCCTTCTGTATGAGGACACTTATCACAAGCAAAAATGTCTGAGATACCCAACAATTAAAAGAGCCCAACCAAAACTTTAAACAGTATTTAGAAGGCTTGGTATAGGTGAATCCCTTTCTCATGACTTTTTTTGCTAGTTTCCTGTTTATCAATATCAACTTAAATCCAAGGCTTTGAAGCCCTGCCCCTGCCTGTCCAATTAGAGCTAATTGGATAGAGTGGTTCTTCTTGACATTCTAGTCAAACTACTGTAAAAGATTGTACAAAGCATCATCAACTCCCATTTATCAAAAGTGTTACCATGTATGTTTACATATTCAATCATTTCCCCATAACAGTTCAAGGTAGGAGACTGAACATGGAAAAATATCAAGTAAAAAACCCAGCTTCATGAGATAACATGATGCTCTGCCAGTGCTTTTACATTACCTGTCCCAAGCTAGGTAGGTTGGCAACAAACATAAAATGTTTAACCAAATCCACCAGAATAGGACCTTTACCAGACCCCAAATAGAATGAATAGTCATGGGAAATGGAGTACTGAAGAAATACTTAATAATATCAATAATATTTCTGACTATTTTTGTACTTAAGAGCACAATTAATGATTCCTAGAATAAACCTGCATAACATGCTGTAAGTACAGCCCAACAGAAGATTGGATAATACGTTCAGTCTGCTCACTAACAATAGTCGCTAGGTCATTCACATATCCCAATCTCAGAAGTTCCCAACCCCCAACAAATCCATTCATTAAAGGAAAAATAAACAAGAACACGGAAAGCTCAAATGCCACGCAATAATTTAAAAGGAAGAATGTGTACCAGCATATTTAACTCTAAAAGGAAGACTTGCAATCAAGAAATAATCTACATGATTGAAGCTCCAGATGCATGCCATAACAAGTTTGTATGACTGAAACCCGGTAGCACCAATGAAGTTATACTGTCCAGCTTCTAAATGGTGCTATATTGAATGCCAAACCATCTTTTCCACTAATTCTGGGGTGAACAGTCAATAT
This sequence comes from Vitis riparia, assembly GCF_004353265.1. Classification (NCBI taxonomy): domain Eukaryota; kingdom Viridiplantae; phylum Streptophyta; class Magnoliopsida; order Vitales; family Vitaceae; genus Vitis; species Vitis riparia. The sequence continues at coordinate 13,877,845 of NC_048442.1, read as the reverse complement.
ATAGAGCATTTATCATGACAATGGCTAACAGTGAGCTGGGTTAAGAGGACAAAGAAGACAGCCATTTAATCTACTTTTCTTTTCAATGATAAAGTGAAAGACGATACAAGGATAGAAAGTTCAACCAATTACAAATTTCCAGAACAAGTTGAATAATACGTGAGACATGATCTGTTTGTAGCTCAAAACTAGACCAAAAAACTCCAGAACACAAAGAAATTAACATAGTAAAATCACAACTTTAGAACTATTGAGTCCTCTAACCTCAAGAAGCATGGAAAATATAACAGGCCTGCAATGCAGTCAGCAAACAATCTGAGAGTTGTCTGACCTATTGCAGTATGATCAGCTACAGAAGGGAATTTAGTAAAAGCAAAACATTGACTAAGAGAACCTTCTCTTACAGGCTGGAAGTCTTCAACTGGCCAATGAAAAGGACCAGAGGTAACTTTTAGTCAATCTTTACTGATGAGAAAAGGTAATGGACGAAGTAGAAAGAGATAAGGAAACCAATGGTGCCAGTAGACAACATGATCGCAATTGCCATAATCAAAGAATATCCAAGATAAAGTATAGCAGAAACTGGTCCACTTAAACTCTGTAGGTCAAAAACCAAGTAATTAATGGAGTATAGGAACACATAGAGGGCAACAGACCCGGAAGCAAAGAAAGCCTTCCACCACCACCGCCAGTCCTCCACGCAGAGATGCATGTAGGTGAGGACCACAGACACTTCAGCACAAACAACAACCAGCAACAGAAGGACAACAAGTAGGAAACCGAACACATAATAAAACCTTCCAAGCCAGATGCTGGACAGAATGAAAAAAAGTTCAATGAAGAGGGTTCCAAAAGGAAGGGTCCCTGCACCAAGAACAAGCAGCCACGATGGATATTTGCGTGCAGGGATTTCTCTAGGGATCTGGTTAGTTCTCACAGGGTATTGAATAGGCTCAGATTGCGTTCCCAAGAATCCCCCCAAGAGTGTCAGTGGCACAGAAATGCAGAACCAGAGGGACAAGAGTATAAAATACAAGGAAATGGGAATAGCACCCGTACTCTTGCTGCCCCAGAGAATGAAATTCAATGCAGTAAGAATAACAAAAACGGTCCCCGGAAAGAAGCATGCAACCGACCAGGAAACCGACCTCCATCCTTCCGAAGTTCCTTTGATAGTTCTCCATAGACGTACGCCAACATACCCAGCAAAAATCCCCAGGAAAAGATAAAGAATTATCATCCCTGTGAGTAGCATTCCTCGGGAGGCTGGTGACATGAATCCCAGGGCAGCAAAAACAATAGTGACAACCGCCATGCCTGTAATCTGAACCCCATCACCAATCATTACGCAGAGTAGCTTCGAGCAATCTGGTTCTCTAAACACATCTCCCACAACAAGCTTCCATCCAGAAAGCTCCTCATTCATCTGTGCTTGTGCTTCTTTGTCCAATTCTTCATACCTCGTTAAATCCCTTCGCACTGTCCTTAAAAATATAACAAACACAATACCAGCTAGAAAAAAAATCACCATTAGAGAGTTTAGGATTGAGAACCAGTGGACACGGGCACCTTCCATCTTCAGATAAGCATCCCATCTAGATGGCCATTTAATATTGCTTTTCACAAATTCAACCTCATAAGTGAATGATACCCTCTCTAGCTCCCTAATTATTTGAGACTTTTCGATTTCTGTTGGGCAGCTAACAGATGTGAGATTGTCATACATGTTGTGTTTGGACATCACCTCAGGGTTAAATTTCACACTGCAAGGATAAACTTCAAAACCAACTATTTCAAATCCAGATGCCTTTTTCTTATCAGAATCAGAAATTACGTTCATACCTTCTTCCCCAGTGCCAATTATCTCCACACCACTCCCCTCGTACTCGTGAACCAAAACTCTGAACTTGAGGTGATTGATGATGTAATCATCATTACTTTGTGGGGGCGTATACCCAACTGGAAATCCAGTCCATTGGATGTTAACCCCATTTTGCTTGGCAAACCTCATTGCAGGCAAGTTATCTAGAATCATGTTCACTTGATACAGATCCCGAGTTCTCTGTTTTAAAAGCTTTACGTCATGCTCATTCAAAGGACTTGTAGTGCAGAGGTAGATAGTCTCATTGACATTCATCCGGAACCGATAAGGCGAGTTGTCAATTTGATCACCCATAAGGAGCTCTCCAAGATTCTCAGCACTTTTCTTTATTCCCTCAGCGGGTTTGCAGTAGGGGAGACTATAATAGCTGAAAGGAAGTTCAGTCTCAATAGATGTCAAGGAATTCACTTTAGCTAATATAGGTTCGCCTGTTGAGTATGTATGCATATAGCTGCCCGGAAGATAAAACCCTCTGCCTTCATGGGCAAAGAGAAATACCAAGAACAAAACCCAATGCACTGAAGATGTCTTTCTTCCTGATATAGCCCAGGAAGCCATTTCACACAGAGTATACATAAAACTTTTGAAAGTTTGTTTGATCTAAGCTAGTCTCCCAGGCGTAAACAAAACCAAATCTACACAAAGACAAACCTCTAACGTCAGAATCCTGGAATCAGTCGTTAATGTTTTCAAATAAAAGTATCAAGGAGAAGCACAATATTCCTAAGCAGTTCGTATTTCAAACTACAGATCTATGCAAACGAGAGGTCAAAGGAGACAAAGACACAAGCACTAAAGCAAAAAAGCAAAAAAGCAAAAGCAAAACAGAAAAAAATTGGTCAAGCGTTGAGAGGATAGCACATGGATCTCATAACGAGAGATTGAAGAAGCTACCGTAGCAGATCTTGTGATTCAGGCAGAGGCAGCGGTGGGATCGGATCGATTGAGAGGAGATTGGTCCAGAAGCGAGAAGGAGGGCAACGACTGCAACTGAGGAATTCTGTTCTTTTCGTCCTCTAAAAACAAACAGTCCCCCTGGGTAATGCCAACACCTGTAAAATCGCGTTTTTAACTCTGGTTAGATTTAGATCTCTTGTGCTGTGGACCGTGGTTGAGCTCATTCTGGTTTTCTTTCTTCTAATGGGCTGGGTTTTTGAGATGGGCTTCTCTTTATGCCCTAAGAGCAGCGGTTTCCAAAAAAATATTTCAAATTCAGTGTTTTTTTTTTTTTTTTTTTTTTTTTTTTTTTTTGTATGTTATTTTTTTTCAAACAAGAGTTTGCCTAAAAATTTATTTTTGATACAAATTTTTGTCCAACTATTTATCCCTATTTTTTTTTATTAATTTTCAAGTACTTAATAAAAAACATAGACAATCATGTCAAATTTATTTTAAAAAATCATCATATTTTTTAAATAAATTATTAAAAACTACATTCAGCTTTCTAAATTGAAAAACTATTTTTAAAATTAATTCCCAAAAAACCCCCTTTGTATTTTAGTCATCATTTTTTTTTCCTTTGAGAATATATATACATTCTTAATGATTTGAAGTATTTTTTTATTCAAAGCATCACTTGATATAGTTTTTGAATATTTTCTTCAAAAAAATCAATTTTTTAATTATATAACTCAATACCAAAATTAGTATTAAAAATATATTTGATATTATACACCTTATTTGAACAATTTCCTACTTTTATTTTAGATGAAAATTAACGCGAAAACAAAACTAATAATTTTTAGAAAGCAATGTTGCAATTATAATAATTTTATTAAATATTAAATAACTTTTTATAAAAGTCAAAATGGAAATTACAAACAACATTTTCTTTGTTTTTTAAGTCATTAGTTCTTTCACAATAATAATAACAACAACAACAACAACAACATCGACAACACAGAAACTCAAGTGGTGTTTGTTTTTTTTTTGCTTTTTACTGAAAACAATTTGTTTTCAAAATTTAGGTTGCTTATTTTTCTATTTTTTTCATGACTTATTATAAATTTTTTACTAAATTGAAAAAGTCAAAATATGTAACTTTTTCTAAATAGAAAAAATAATATATTGATTTTTCTTTACTTTTTAATATTTAATATAAATAAAATACTATAAAAATAAACAACCTAATATTTAACACTATTAAATGTTAAGATTCTATTTAGAATTAAGTAAAAAAATAAACACATGAAGTTTAATTTTTTTTTTTTTTTTTTTTCTTTTCAAAAGTTGATTAAAACAAAACTTAAAGTCATCCTTTTAGAAGAGTTTCTTTAATAAAAGCATTATTAACAAAAAATTTATCTAAATATGTTTTAACTTAAATTACTCTTCAATAGAATTTTAAAAAATATAATTAGAGGTGGAAGTATAATAATCATAAGCATCCGAAGTCTTTTAAGTTCAAATATTGATGTGTATCCTTTTTTTATTTTTTATTTTTTATTTTATTCAATAACAAGTTTGGCGAATATTTTGGGTAGGAGAAAGGGGAACTTGCCCCAAGTCCATTAGATTGACGCCAAAGTGGCCAAACCCACTGAAAACTGAACCCGGTCATCGGTGGAGGAGGGAGAGGGTTCTGATTGGACAGTGGTTAACCGCTTGTGATGCGGCGATTCATTATGATGGGGCAGAAACAGAGTCTGAGACGTTTCAGCAGCAGCGCCAGATCAGTTATGAGTTTTGGGGATGGCAGCCATGGGGCTCTGGGCTTGCCCTCCTCCCTAATTGGCCTAGGGGGCGACGCTTACGAACCCACGCCCGTTCCAGGGCTTCCATCTGATGTTTGCAGCGTTAGTGCCGGCCACTACCACTCCCTCGCCGTGACCGCACAAGGAGAGGTCTGGGCTTGGGGCAGAAACCATGAAGGTCAGCTCGGCAGAGGTCTTCTTGCTCCAAGGTCCTCTCTACCATTCTCATCATCCCCCAATTTCCTTTTTCTATTTCCCCCGTCTTTTAGCATATACTTTAACTTTTGGATTCAATGCTAAGTGGTTTGAAGTTGAGAGCTATAGTACTGGTTGGGAACTGTTAGAACTTAGAACAGAAACACTTTTTTTATCCTCAAAAACACGTGGTATATATATATTTTCTTTTTTGTTGTGGTTGAAAACAGCTTTTTCAAATTTTGTTTTAACAATAAAATTTAAGGTATTTTACTTGTACAATCAAACGAAAATATCGGTAATCACAGACATATTGGGACTTAGATTTTACGGATATATTGGGGATACATCGGATATATCGGTGATATATGGACGGATATTTTGACATAAAATATCGATAGACCAAAAATTCATCAAAACTTATGAAAATGTAAGAAAAAACTCTTAAAAATGAAATTATAAGTATAATAGACATTTTAAAGTTGTTTTGTTGAAGAAATTAATATGTGTATGATATGATTTGCGATATTAAATTTAATTATATAGCGTCGGCTGATAAGAAATGTGAATTTTATAAGTGTAGACTCATTATGAAGTTAAATTATTACAAATATACTAATTATGTGATTTAAATATATTACTATGTTAAGTTAATTTACTTACCTCTATTAAAAACTAGATTTTGTTTTTGAAAACTAGATAGAAGCGATTTTAAGAATTGTTTTAAAAAAGTGAAGGAAGAAGTTTGTGACACATACTCTAATTTCATCGTGTCTGAATGTGGTGATTGTAATATCTTACATCATATAGGGGGAGAAGTTAGGGGAAAAAAATTTCTAATGCTATATATTTTTTTATGTATAAGTAAAAGACAAAAGTATATTATATATAAAGAGATTTGGCCAGTTTGGAAGGAAAGAAATTTGTTGGCTTTTGGGAATGAGGTACTTTCACTCCAAAGGCTGAAACATTATTTTGTGTGTAATCTATGCTCTTAGGTTAGGGTGTTTATAGTTTTGAGCCCTTCTTCTCTTATTAGCTTTTTTGAGTGGCTAGGCTCTAAGTAAGGGTAAGGGTTGTTCTTTCCCCTTCCTTGGTTTCGAGTCTGTGGGTTGCTTTTGTATACTCCCTGTATACCTAGAGGGTACTAGTTTGGTGTCTCCTCTTTCTGTTTAATATATTTCTCTTTACCTATCAAAAAACAAATATTATAAATAAAGAGAAAAAGGCACCCAAAGGGTAGCCCAAAGCATACCTGGAGTATACAAGAGGTGCCTCAAGGTTAAAGCCAAGAAGAAGAGGGGTTACAAAAACTTACCCACCCTCATTTAGAACCCAACCAATAAAAAAAGTCAATCAATGATAATGGACTTACATCTATGAACAACTTACCCCAAGACCAATGATTACAAATAAAAGAATTTTTCAATCTTTGAAATCGAAACTCTGCATTTTTGAAAGCAATCATGTTTCTTTCATTTCAAACTGTCTAAAAGCATAAATGAGCTGCCTTCCACACCTTTTGACGCTTTTTTCCCACAAAGGAACCATTCCAATCAAAAATAGTCTCTTTAACCAATGAAGGAAGAACCCACTGTCACCCTAAAGAGAGCAAAAATTAACTCCCACAAAACCTTATCCTTGAAGCAATGAATTAGGATGTGGTCTATACACTCTTCTTCAACAAGGCAAATAAAATATCTATTAGCTAGAGTCCACCCCCTCCTCTTTAACTGATCCAATGTTAAGACCTTGCCATATAATGTTCTAATGCTATATATTATTCCACATAGAAGGGGGTGATTGTAGAGTGGATTTTTACAAAAATATTACCGAGCACCCCATTGATTTCTCCACATTTTCTACTTTTTTTCTGCCTTTGTTTGTGCTTATTGTTTATCTAATTTTTGATATGTCGAAAACACCGAAACTATGCTTAGTTTTATGAAAATTTGAGGGAAAGAAAATAGAAAGGAAATGTAGAAGAAAATAAAATTGAAAGGAAAATAAAAATAGATTTAACATCTATTTTTTTTTCCTAGTAAAAACCAAATATGAGCACATTATTTTCCTTGGACCGTTTGCAAAAGAGGGGTTGGGCTTTGGCAAATAGGTGTTTTCGTTGCCAACAGTGTGAGGAGTCGATTGACCACCTCCTCCTTCATTGTGAAAGAATGAGGGAGATGTGGACGTTGCTCCTCTCTTTTTTTGGAGTTTCTTAGGTTTTTCCGCTTTTGGTTAAGGAAACTCTCATAGGTTGGAGAGGCTCTTTTGTGGGCAAAAAGAGGAAGGTGCTTGTTTTGGGTTATTTGGAAGGCTAGGGATTCTATTGCTTTTGAGGACAGTGTGCTGTCCATCCAAAACCTAAAAATTTCTTTTGTGTATTTACTTTGGTCGGAAATCAAATTGTGGATAAAAGATGGTCCTTCGACCTTAATAGATTTTATAGAATGGGTGTGTATGCGTTAAGGGAGAGGGCTTTTTGTGCTTTCCTAGTGTCTTGGGTCCTTTTGTAAGGGGGTGAGTTGATCTATACTGTAACTCTTTGAGTCACTTCTTTAGCGCCTCTTTGCTATACATATTATACTTAATGATCAAAAAAAAAAATTTCCTTAACATTTTCTTTCTTTTGTTGGTACATTCCAGGAACCAAACATAGCCGAAGCAAATTAGAATAAGCTTTACTGAAATTATGAAATCAAACTTAGAAATGATTTCTATTTTGCTTATCTTGGCTCCACAAGCTGTGGAACAGTCATAAGAACATTTTCTCAAATCAATCATGCCAGGAGTTTGTAGAAATATGCTCAAGCCTTAGACAACAACCGGATAAAATGTGTTGTTCTGGTTTTCTAAGATATCTTATTATCTTCCATTTCACGTGGAGTTAGTGATATATATCCAGGTGATGAATGAAAAATGTGCTTAGGCAGCATCACTGGTAGTGCCTTTCAAATTTAAGTTAAAAGGACAAAGTGCCAATTCTAGTTTGATTGATGGCATGGATTCTGTGGATTGAGCAAAGAGAGTAGAAGGGTTGAATCAAGTAAAAGTTTCAATGGCATTTGCATCTCATATCATTTCTACAGCCAACAAAGATGATGGATCTTTATGGTTTTGGAAAAGTCATTAGTTCTATACGCTGAATCCCTAGAAACAAATAACAGAAAAATGCTTTGTTCTGTTTCTATATAAACAAAGAACTTCCATTTCATCTGGAGTTAATGATATATATCCAGATAATGAATGAAATGTGCTTAAGGAGTATTCCTTCTGATAGTGTTCATCAATTTAAAGATGAAAAGGCTGTTTAGTGGCATCATTAATCTTAGTTACAATAGTGTAAGCACTTTAATTTGACCTTGTAACCATTTCTAATCATTTCAGTTACTGTAGCAATTCTAGAGTCTTCCTCAATGTACAGATATGTATTTTAAGAGAACCAGAAATACAAGAAACATGGCAACTCTCTTCTTCCAAAATATGTCTATGTGACATTCTCTCAAACACATTTGAGTTTTCTACATTTTGTTTGGGTATCAGAGCTTGTGATCCTTGAAGCTCTCCTTCCATGGCATCTGAAGATACCTCGTCCACTCTTGATTGTTCTCACCACAATGGTACTAGTTCAAGCCCAAATACAATTTTGATAATGCCATCTCCGAACCAAGCATTCATCATCAGATTTGATCGCTCAAATTATCTTCAATGGTGTACTTAGATGCTGAATATTGTAATTGCTAATGGAGTTGAGGAGATGATTGATGAGTCATGATCTTGTCCACTGAAATTTCTTAAGAACTCTGAAACTACAAATCCAGATTTTAATATCTGGCAATGACATAATCGTCTAGTCATGTGGTGGATTTAGTCATCCCTCCTTGAAAATGTGATGTCTCAAATCATCGGTCTCACTTCCACTTTTGAGATCTGAAATGCTCTTGAGACATTCTTCTTTGCCACATCAAAGGCTAGAATTATGCAACTTCGCCTTCAACTTCAGACTATAAAGAAAGGTGGCTTGAATATGATTGAATATCTTCTCAAGGTGAAATTTGTTGCAAATAATCTTACTGGGATTGGAGAACCGATTTTTGAACAAGATCATGTTCTTTACTTGCTCGAGGATTAGGAGTTAATCACAACTCTTTTGTGGTCTTTGTAACGTCTAGGCATGAACCCTTGCATCTAGAAGAGATTCACAATATGTTGCTCACTTACGAGAACACCGCTTAGAGCAACAAAATGCCACCGACGAGGCAAATCTTCTTCAGGCAAGCGTAGCTTCTCTGCAACCACAAGGAAACAACTATAAAAAAAAATAAATCAAAGGTCTGGATAATTCAAGTTTCAAGGAGGAAACCATAATCAGGGCCAACTGCAATTAAACTAACAATAGTTTGATTGTCACTGACATAGCAATCCAAATAGAGGTAACAACTAAGGTAATTTTGGAAACAATTTTTCTAACTTCCAAGACTTAATTTTTTCGGAAATGGTGGTGGTAAGCCACAATGCTGAATAAATGTTATATGTACAAAGTAAAAGAGGAAACGGGTGGTCATATCCTCCTACATTGTCCAAAAACACACATTTTGCGGCAGTTGATTTTTTCTTTATTTGATGTACAATGGATGATGCACTCCTCAGTGAGAGAGATGCTCTTAAGTTAGCACTCCTTTGATGGGAAAAAAAAATGCTTGGAAAGTTGCTCTGTTATGCTTATTTTGGAATATTTGGAGCAAAAAGAATAGGAGAGCCTTTGAAAATTATGAAAGCTTGGACCAAGTAATCAAAAATTCTTTTTTGTTTCTTTTTTAGGATTGGGTTAGATTGTACATTGGAGATGGTTCTTTGTCGATGTTAGACTTCATAGACTGGTGTTAGAAAATTAGGTTAATCCAATCTAAGGTAATCACCTTAGAGGGGGGTGAATAGGATAATGGTCTCTTTTTGCAAATTTAAATTGTATGATAGACAGGTGTTAGAAAAATTAGGCTAATCCAATCTAAGGTAATTACCCTAAAGGGGGGAGGGGATGAATAGGGTAATGATCTCTTTTTAAAAATTTAAATTGTATAAGTGCAAGAGACAATTATATGCAAATATATAATAAAACAATATAAAAACAATTGCATATAAAGTAAAAGAGTAGAGAAGAGAGAATGCAAACACAAGATTTTATAATGGTTCGGCGCAACCCGGCCTATATCCACTCTCCTCTAGCTTTAATCCCAAGCTTGAAGTTCCACTAATTCAAGGTTTCCAAATCAAGCCTTCAAGTAATACAATTGGATTATGGTTCTTAGGCTAATCCAATCTAAGGTAATCACCCTAAAAGGGGGGGGTAATGGTCTCTTTTTGCAAATTTAAATTGTACGAGTGCAAGAGACAATTATATACAAATATATAATAAAACAATATAAAACAATTGCATATAAAGTAGAAGAGTAGGGAAGAGAGAATTTAAACACAAGATTTTAAAGTGGTTTGACGTAACCCGGCCTACATCCACTCTCCTCTAACTTCAATCCCAAGTTTGAGGTTCCACTAATTCAAGGCTTCCAAACCATGCCTTTAAGCAATACAATTGGATTATGGTTCCAATCCACCCTCTTGGACTTTTGGCTCCAAGCACCCTTTACACTTCTCAAGAGATACCCCACTCTTGAACAACCCTTCAAGTGATATTTCACACTTGAGAATCCCTAAGTGATACCTCACACTTAGACTTTTCTTCTCAAAGATTTACAAATGAATAAAGGATCTTACAAAATCTTAATACAAAACTTTAAGGCTCAAATGATACAAGAAAACTAAAATTGAATGATGCACTAAAGATATGCAAGTTTTAAAACAATGGTGCACTCAAAAACACTCTCTCAAGGCTCAAATATATTTAAGAAAGATTTAGGAAGGTTAGCATTTAATACTTGATAGCTGACCGTTGGACCTTGTCCGTCCCTTGATCGGACCTCGATCGGTTGAGGTGGGGGTCGACCAGTTGCGGTTCAACCTTGACCAGTTGAACAACCGTTTTGGAAGAGAGAGAAAGTTTTTTTGCACCCCTTGACCAGTTGAGCTGGGGATCAATTGGTCCCTCATCCGGTTCAACCGATTGTGCCGTTTTTGGCTCAACAACCAACTTTTTCAACTTAAAACCTTTTAAACAAGTTTGGAAAACATTTGACACAAGGTTTTAATTGAAAACATGAAATCATCCAATTTTAAAATATTTGAAACAAAATAACTTTTGGATGATTTTGGTGCATAAGTAAAGAATGTAATGCATTTTGGTTTGATACTGCTTCACACCCAAAAAGAAAACGGATTTGATTGGGCGTAAAGCATCTGTAACTAGCACTTCCGCGTAATAACTCCACGAGATAGATCTTCTCAGAGTTTGCCTCAATTTGGTTGAAAATCCTAGTGCACCAACAACCTTACGAAGAGATCTTATGAAACTTGGGTCTTGAAAAACACTTCTCTTTGAGTTCGTCTTCTTCTTAATGATTTCTCTTTGGCTTGATTTGTCTTTATGATTGCCACTTTGGAAATCGTCTTGCCTAATCACACGTGAAATATAATCATTAGTTCTAAACCTTGTTTTGTTATCATCAAAACCGAGATTAACCAAACCTTGGTTTCACAACTGGTCAGGCTCTTCTTGGGGCGAGGTTGCTAGTTTTTGTGTTTTCGCGCTTCTAGTTATTTTGTATATGTCATGTATACTTTTTTCTATTAGTATAATCTTCTTTTACCTATTAAAACAAAAGAAAAAGTATGAAGCCCTTATGAAGAATAATACTGGATTTTGGTTCCTTTATCTCCTACTCAACATGCCATTAGTTGTAAGTGAATATACAAGTTAAAATATAAGCCCAATGGTAGTATTGATCAGTATAAAGCTTGTTTGGTAGCCAAGGGGATTGATCAAACCCTTGGTTTTTACTATTTTGAAACATTTAGTCCTATTGTCAAGCCAACTACCATTCGAGTTGTTCTTAATTTGGCCTTAAGCAAGGCATGGAGTATTTGATAACTCAATGTGCATAATGCTATTCTCAATGGTGACTTAGCCAAGCAAGTCTTTATAACTCAGCCCGAAGGGGTTTGTGGACACTTCCAAACCCAATTATGTGTGTAAATTGACCAAAGCTCTTTATGGCTTAAAACAGGCTATAGTCATGTGGTTCACCAAGCTCAGTACTGCTCATATCCAATGGGGTTTTTGTGACTCCAAAGCTGATACCTCTATGTTTATCTGTCAGAAGCATTCTCACATGTTGGCTGTCTTGGTCTATGTGTATGACATTATTGTAACTGAGAGTAGTGACTCACTTATTTAGCACCTCATTTCTACTCTTAACACCCAGTTTGTTTTAAAGGACTTAAGACCTCTCGGTTTTTTTCTTCGTATTGAACTTGTACGGTCTGGCTCTACATCTTTGTCAAGCCAAATATATTCAGGATCTTCTTAATCGTGTTGGTTTATCTGATGCCAAGCCTATAGCCAATCTCATATCTCCTGGTACTGTTTTCTCCATTTCTGATCCCTTGGAATATCCTACATTGTACCGCAACTTGGTTGGTGCTTTGCAATATTGCACTATCACACGACCTGATATTACTTGTACAGTTAATAAACTTTGTCAGTTTATGCATGCTCGTACATCCACTCATTTTTAAGTAGTCAAATGTGTTCTTCATTATCTTAAGGGCTCTACCATCTTTGGTCTTTCACTCCAACTATTTTCATCTCTTGATTTAACTTACAATGATGCAGATTGGGCAAGTTGTCTTGATGATAGGCATAGCACTAGTGGGTATTGTACTTCTTTTTATGCCAATCTTATCTCCTGGTCCACTTGTGAATCGAAGGTGGTCTCTCATTCCAACATTGAATGTGAATACCAGGTTCTTGCTAATGCTGCAGCTGAGCTTGCTTGGATCCAATCTTTGCTTCTTAAACTTCATAGTCCCCTTTTTTGCATTCCTGTTGTTCTCTGTGACAACCTTAGTACAATTTATTTGGCCATTAATCCTGTACTGCATTTTTGTGCCAAACATGTAGAGATTGATTATCATTTTGTGCAAGAGCATGTTTTGCAGAAGACACTAGTTGTTCGGTTTATCACCTCTGTTGAGCAGCTTGCAGCTGTTATAACTAAGGCCTTACCCACGCAACAGTTCTTGGGATTTCACAGCAAGCTCACAGTTCTTTCCTGACCTGTGTGCTTGAAGGGAAGGTTAAGTGACATTGTTAATCTTAGTTACATCAGTGTAACCACTTTAGTTTAACCATGTAACCATCTCTAACCATTTCAGTTACAGTAATAGTTCCGGAGTCTTCCTTAATGTGTGTGTGTGTATATATATATATTATTTTAATAGAACCAAATATACAAGAAACAGAGCAACTCTATTTTTCCAAAAATATCTCTGTGAAGTGTTCTCAAACACATTTGAGTTTTCTGCGTTTTGTCTAAGGCAAATCACTGATTATTGTTTGATTGATACCAGAGATTCATGGAATGTGCCAACGAGAGTAGAAGGGTTGAATCAAGTAAAAGTTCGAGCTGCATTTGCATCTGGTGTCATTTCTACAGCCATTGGAGATGACGGCTCTTTGTGGGTCTGGGGAAAGTCTAAGCATGGGCAGCTTGGCCTTGGAAAAGGAATCAGTGAGACTGTAGTACCTTCCAGAGTTGAAGCACTTGCAGGAGAAAAGATAGTTAAGGTGGTCTCTTCATTGTAATTAAGGTAGAAATATATAACACGTGCTAATTGATGTTGGAATTAACATTTCACAGTTGGACAAGGAATTAATTCACAGCCCTAGTATGGTATGATTGATCTCTTGCCTTTTTTGGAGGGAAAATTTCTTGAGCTGTCTTTCTCTGACAGGTTTCACTTGGTTGGGGACATGCTTTGGCACAAACTGAGGATGGAAAATTGTTTGGGTGGGGTTATTCAGCAGACGGTAGATTAGGGCAGGTTGGGAAAGCTTTGGAGGTGTTTCCACTGAATTCAGTTGCAGATAGGGAACTCTCAAGTTTGGAGCTGGAAGTTGCTGAAAAGATGGTCTTGAAAGGAATTGAGAAGGAGAAAAACATGCCTATCATCTGGGAGCCTAGTCTGATCGAAGAAGAAAATGGTGTTGGCATCGTAGATGTGGCATGTGGGCTTGATCATTCCTTAGTTCTTTGCGGTAAGTGATTTTTCCACAGCCTCTATGGATTTAAATATGCATTCATGTGAATCCTAATTGTCTTACTTCAGGTAATGGCAACCTATTAAGCGGTGGGAGCAATACTTATGGTCAGTTGGGCAGAGTGGCACAAGACTATGGAATGGTACCAGTTACTACAAGTTTCATTCCGATATCTATATCATCAGGCCTTGGCCATTCTTTGGCAATTTGTCAGGTTGAATCGTCAGAGGCCATAGGAGGTGCCACAAGCATCATTTCATGGGGATGGAACCAGTTTTTTCAGCTTGGGAGGGCAGGGCCCGGGAGCTGTCCAATGGCAGTGAAGGGGTTGGCAGGGGAAACACCAGTTGCGGTAGGAGGAGGACGTGCACACTCCATTGCCCTCACATCTAAGGGAGAGGTGTGGGTTTGGGGTTGTGGCAAAAGTGGTAGGCTTGGATTAGGAAGCTCTACTGATGAGGTTGAGCCAAGCTTGCTTGAATATTTGGAAGGCTCTGAGGTTCTACAAGTCGCAGCAGGCTTCGATCATAATCTAGTCCTGGTTGCTAATTGATCATTCTATCCTGGTTGCTGAATGATGCAGTTTGAAAGCAGAGAGACTGTTATTGAATCATAGCATGGGTTTTGCTGTTTCAATATTTCTGTATTAACTTATTTATTCTTTTTAGTAGAATCTATGCTTACATGGGGCTTCATCATTCAATGCTTACTTACCTTTTTAATAGAACCCATGGTATGCTCTCATATGGCTAAGATGAGGACTTCCAAATGGATGAGCGGCAAGGGAAGATGAGAAATGGTGATCAGAAACGATTACACCTTGAGAAGGGATTTTTTTTTTAAATGTTATTTAAAAAAATATTATTAAAATACAATTGTTTAAAAAATAAATATTTTAATATGATGTTCTTCCATCACTTCTTTAATTTTTGTATTAAAGGGTGAATTCACTTTTTATCAATATTTGTATAATTGAATCCGTCATTGAATTAGAAAAGTTATCGATTTGTGACGTTATAAATATATAATTTATATATTATTATAATTAAAAAATAAAAATAATAATTTATATGTTATTTAAAAATTAAATTTTTATTTGAAAATCATAAAAAAAATTTAAATAAAAAAATTAGTTTCAAATTATAAATTTAAATTAAAATCAGAATTTTAATTTAAAATTAGAATTTTTAAATTTTATTTTTAAATGCAAAACTTATTTTAAAATAAAAAAATTATTTAAAATTATAATGTTTTCATTAATTTAAATTAAAATCACAAGTTTTAAAAATCATAAGTTAAAATAATAAATATAAAATAAAATAAATAATAACGGATGTGAACTAATAAGGTAAATAAAAATATAAAAACATTTTAAAAAAATCATATGAAATGGGAAGAGTCGGAGGTGGGAAGGGGAAGAAAAGGAAAGAGAGGGAACTAGAAAAGGAAAAGGAATAGATAACCCTACTCAAACTATTGAACCGGATTGGATTGGTAATCAGTTTGCAGTTGGACGATCAAGGCGATCCGATTTTTAAAACACTGCTATTTATAAAGAGACATTCATTTTTTCTTTGAATTTCTTTTTTTAAAAGACAAGTTCTCTTATTATCTTAAAATTTTTTTATATTGAATTCATTTTTCAAAAGACATCCTTTCCCTTCTTTGTCAAGAGTGACAAATTTAGTTTAGGTTGAGCTTAGTCTTCCCTACTTGCAAGAAAAGTAGTGATTGTGTAAGAGAGTGCCTCGATGTGCTGCCAATTGATAGTAGATCTCCATAAAACTAATTCGAAGTCAATCCCGTAAAACAATAGCTTTTAAGATGAGAATCCTTGAGTTAAGAAATTCACTTTAAAACACATAACCTCAAAAATGAAATCCAAAAGTAAAAACTATGAATAATTTTGAAACTATTTTTTATGCTACGAGTTTTTAAAAAATACACTACTACAACAAAAAAAACTCCTTGAAAAATTAGTTATGATGATTACATATGAAAAATTGATGGTATCATAGAGGTAGACAAAAGTCACAAGACTAGGCATGTAATTAACCAAGTTAGTCATAATTGCATATGTGGAATTGATCGAATCGGTTGAGGTAGACAATAGTCACAAGACCAGGCACATAATTAACTATTAATAAAGAAAATGCTATTATACATATTTGGTATCATATCAAACTCAAAAATCTTCAAAAGTTATAGAGATCAATTTGTAAGATATAAAATAAATAATAAAGGAATGTGACTTTCAAAAAATATATATATAAAAAAGGAGACCTTTCAGATAAAGGAATGCAAATATATCAAAAAGTAATGATTAGTTACCATAATATATATAATATAAATTATTTGCATTTCCATTAATAGCACTTTCATTAAAAATATTTTTAAAAATAATCACTTGAGATTTGGACATAAAAAACAAAAAAGTGCTATGGTAATATTTTTTTTTGTAATATATTATATAACAAAAAATAATTTTTGAAGTAATGGCATATCAAGTAATTGTTCAAATCATTTAAGTGATTTTGTAGGGTTCTAAAAAATTGTTAAAAACATAATTTATGTATTTATATTAATTATGAATTTATGACCATGAGAGGATCAAAGATAGAGTTGGACAGTGGAATGGGGAGAAACATGATTTGTGGGACTGATCACAAATACTTGGACTGATAAATTTTGAGGATTGGATGGTTGTGGCTGTCAACAATGCAACAAAATTTCAATGAAACTTTAATTTTCAGTAATTAATCAACCATAATCAAACCCCAAAACTTGTTCTCCCAAATACAGGTTTTGAATAAGTATCTCCAATGTTAATCACCAAAAGGAAAAGAAAAACAGCATGGATAAGTAGCTCAATCAAAAATTCTCAGGGCTGTCATCTAGTTGTTTCTCGTCCTCTATATCCACCTCCAAGATTTCCTGAGGGTTGGAAAGAAGCTATGCTTTTACCAACCGATCAATTTATTTGAAATGGGTGGAATAGAAATAAATATGAGAGAGTGACTCACCGGAATTCTCTGCTTCAAGTAATTAGCAACTCTGGCCAACACTGTGGAACGTTTGTGCCAAAAGCGACCTCTGAGGCTGATCTTCACAAATGGTCCATCCAATTCAGCTAGCTCGGCTTCTCCTGTTATTCCAACTGAATTGTCGAAGATCTGCGCAAGCTGCGAACCAAAAACGCACAAATGTAAATTTCAAATCATGCTGCTTTGGAAGAAACAAATCGAAATGGCGGTCGACTTGCCTCCACTCGAGCATCGGCTAAAACCTGCCGGACGTTATCTTCTGTTAAATCGAGCGGTGAAAGCGAAGCTGTCACGGCTGCGAAGCGCGGTGTGGTGACGGCCGTCGATGGTCTCCGGCGACTCCATCTAAGCGGCACCATTGGCCCCTTCGCGCTTGTCATTCCTGTCGTCAGTTGGCTTCTGGTATTCGAGATCAGATGAGATGCAGGCAGGAGTGACGGTGTGGATATGCGAGGGTGATGATGGACAAATTCCCGAGACATCTCCTTTGCTAACTGTTAAGACAACCACAGCCTGTCTTTGGCTAATGGATTGAATTTCATAAAGGAGGCCCACGTTTTCCTGAAATTTCAGAAAATTCAGAACCTTCTCTCTTTTTCTTTTTTCGTTCATCGACTTTGATAGGATGGTGTACAATTAAAATGTTTTTATGATTTTTTTCAACTACAAAAATAATTAAGATACTTTTAAATTTTGAATTAAAAAAAAAAGAGAAAAAAAATCTGTTTTAAGGCTCATTGCATCTCTCCGACGTAAATTACATTGAAAAATCTTTTTGAGAAAATAAAGGCTAAACTTAAATGAGAAAATCACCTAAGAGGAGAGTGAATTGGGTTTTTCAAAAACTTTTTCAATACAACAAATTCAAGCACAATAAAAACAAATATAAAGGAATAGAGTTCGAGAATTCAAACTCAAATTTTATAGTGATTCGACACTTCCTTGCCTACGTCCACTCTCCTCAATTTCCTAACTTAGTAAGAGTTTCACTATCTTGAAGTTTCAACCAAGTTTTTAATCTCCTTTACACTTGAATTCCAGCTCCAATGGGTTCTTACAAAATCTCTTCAAGATTCAACTTAGTTGAAGACTCTAACACTCAATTTACAAGAATGATCTTCTTTCAACCTAGCTCAATAATGGCTCAAATACAAATAAAAGCTAGGATGACTCACAAAGGTGTACTAAAAGATATGTAAGTGAAGATTTAATACACTAATAAAGAAATGAGAGCTTTTAAGGTAAGAACAAGTAGGTAGACAATTGAATGCAAGTGTTCTCTATGTCATAAATGAAGTGGAGCTCTCAATTTATAGGTTTCTAACATCGGAAGCCAAGAAAAACAAAAAGCAGCCTCAACCAGTTGAGCTGGGGGTCGACCGGTTCACTAGCCGTTAAAGCATTTAATACTTTGACAGGTTACCGTTACTTCGACCAGAGGTCGACTGGGAAGGTGGATACCTCAATCGAGAAGGGAAGGAGGATACCTCAACCGAGAAGGGAAGGCTATTGGATGAGAGAGAGTGTTTTCAACACTCCTCGACTGGACCTCGATCAGACAAGGGTAACCGGTCGACCGGTTCCCTGGCCGATTGAGCCGGTTGGCTAGTACCTTGACCGGTTCAACCTTTTGGCCCCAAAAACCTATTTTTTCTGTTATTTTTCTTTCTAACACTTAGGCAAGGTCTTTACGTAAAATAATATGTCAATTTTGAAATGTTTTGCTTAAGGTACATTTGATAAAACTTGGGTTTTAATGAAATTGTAACTTTAAAGAATAAACCTAGTTTTCAGTGATGTATGAAATGATATGTAAAACCTAAGTGCACCCATACATTCATCTTATATTTGTTTTCTATGATTAAAAGTCTTTCAAATGTTTTGATCTTGTATCCATTAGGTCTTTTGATGAATTTCCAAATTAATGCCTAAGATTCTTTACAATTCAAACCAATTAGTAACTTAACCATGATTTGTTATCATCAGAACCTGATTAGGAGAACCCTTGGGCTAACAATCTCCCCTTTTTTTATGATGACAAACCTTGGTTATCTAAGAGAAGAAAAATCTCTCCCTCAAACCAATCATGGATCAATCAATCAAAATTTATGAAGTTAAAACAAAGATAATCAAGACATGCGAATTTTCAATAGGAAACTGTGTAAGTCATGAAACAGATAACATATCATATATAAGTTAGAAGTACATGAAAACATATAAGCCTATCATATATATGATCTAAACAAAAGATATGACAATGATATGCATGTAAGTCTCCTAGATCCTAAATATCTCTCTCCCTTTTGGCAATATAAAAAAGAAACGAAGGGGGTCTCTATGAAATCACGGCTGAGAAGGTGGAGGTGGAAACATAGAGTGTAGGTAAGCCATCATCTCCTCTTGCTGACTCTCCTGGCGACTCTCAATGCGCTCAATCCTCTATTGGAGATGCTCTAACATAGCCTGTTGCTAATCCATGCAATCCTTCATATGCTCAAATCTTTGCTGCAAATACTCAAACTGAGAAGTGAAGCCAGACTGATACCGATCCATGCGATCCTCCATGGAGTATAATCGAGTATCACTGACTACTGCAAGCTCCTCCATACGAGTGCTGAGAGAGCTAATCTGAGCAGATAGATCCATCCAAGACGCATGATTAGGAGCGTGAGGTGCCTGATGAGATGGTATCTCTGTGGGAGGAGGCTCAGTGAATGATGGCTGAGAAGATGGTCCCGTTGTGTAAGTCAACTCAGACATCATTGGCTCAAAAAATGTTGCCTCAAATTGAACATCATCTGACTGTAGTGGAGAAATGTCAAGCTTGGGCTCTCTCTGCTGAAAGCCTCTCTAAGGGTCTACTCCACCCTCCATCTCTCGTATCTTGGCCTCCTCCTCTACTCCGGGATGCACTTATCCCTGTCCCCAAGCCCGTGCTGGTGGTCTCTCTATTTTCCTAATCCAGGAACCATCGGGGGCCTTCTCAAATTTCATCCGCCCTAAAAATTGCTCATCCTATGTATCATGGATATTGGGGGCCTCAAAATTCGTCTCTTTGCTCAAATCGATGCTGGCATCCTTAAACACTCTAGTGAGGAAGCGGCCATAGGGGAGTATGCGGGTCATGCTCTCACAACATGAAATCATATGCATCATCATCAAATACCCTAAGTGAATCCGTTTCCCTGTCAGAATAAAGTCCACGAGGAATGACTCATAATAGGAGACCTTGTCTCGGTGTCCACCTCGTGGTAGCAGGATAAATCAAGTCATGTGGTGCAGGACTCTGTTGATCACGGTCAAGCTGTGGGCCGATGGTTTGCCCATCCCCTAGGCATTTGCAAGTCCTCACATCCTCTAAATGGCCTCTCTAGGCTTGAAACCCGACACGATGGGCCAAATCTTGGACTCGTACACTTTGAGTCCAACCGGAGCAATATCGAAAATGCGGCAAATGCTCTCCGGGTCTAGCCGAATCTCAATTCCTCTAACGGTAGAAATAATCGGGCCACAAATGCCATATGTAGTCCTCGAATAGAACACACGCACTAGAGTTGGGAAAATCGGCTCCGAAATTGTCACTACGAGCAGCCAATCCATCCAACTAAAAAGGCCCTCAAACCCGAAATGTTGCAGTTGGGAGAAATTGAAACTTCTCCCTAGAACTACTTTCCTATGAGCAAATTTTTGTTTGTACCTCTAATAATCCTCCATGGAATTGAAGAGGGCGATGTCAAACCTCGCCTTTTGGCGAGCCTCTGTTTGAGCAGGCTGAAAATGGCTCAGCTGGGCGCTTGCCTTGTGCCCTAGAAGTAGCCGACTCTCTCCTAGGAGCCATGAGAAAGACAGAGACAAATGAGATGGGGCTGGTAAAGAGAAGAGCACTCACAATCGAAACCCTAGGTGCACGGGAATGAAGAAAACCTTGATTGTGGCGCACAGAGGGAAGAATGTGCAGTCCAAAATCGAAACCCTAGCCTCCAATCCTCCCGAAAATCCAACTCAAAGCCTTCAATTGGTCCAAATCTTGCTCAAATTGGTCTTTGCAAGCATAAATGTGAAAAACCCTGAAGAAATGGAGGAGAATGGTGGAGAAAACGAAGTGTGGGAGTTTCTTTAAATTCCCAGCCCCGACGAACAGGTCGACCGGTCCTGATCTGGTCGACCGTTTGGTCAACGTGGTCAATGGGTTTGACTTTTCACCTTTTGTGTATTTTCTCATTTTCTGATCCCCCTGCCCTTTTCAGTTGAAATCCCCAAATTTTTATGCCCAATGCCAAGAGAATTTTGATTTTTGGTCAAAATTTGACCATTTATCTAAGTACATCTATATGATGCATATGACATGAAATTCATGCAATCAAAAGGTATATTAATCAAGAATTCATTAAGCAATCATTAGATCATAAAGAAATCACCCCAAGTTGTCTTCTAATATAAAAAAATTGTTCTTCATTTAGAGGTTTTGGAAATATATTGGCAAGTTGATCTTTTGTGCTTACAAATTCAAGTGTTATTTCACCCTTTTGTGCATAGTCTCTAAGAAAATGATGTCTAATCTCTATATGCTTAGTCCTAGAGTGTTGCACGGGATTTTTTGAAATATTTATGACAATAGTACTATCACATTTAATAGGAACATGCTCAAAAGATAAATCAAAATCACTGAGTGTTTGTTTCATCCAAAGAATTTGTGCACGACATAAACCGACTACTATGTATTCGGCTTCCGTCGTTGACAAGGTTACCGAATTTTGCTTCTTACTATGCCATGAAACAAATGAGTGTCCTAGGAAATGATAAGTGCCACTAGTGTTTTTTCTTTCAACCCTACAATCGGCAAAATCGGCATCCGAAAATCCAATTAATTCAAAGTTATCACTCTTAGGATACCATAAGCCTATGTCTATTGTCCATTTCAAATATCTAAGAATTCATTTTACGACACTTAAGTGAAATTATTTGGGACAAGATTGAAATCTAACGCACAAGCATACACTATACATAATGTCGGGTCTACTAGCGGTCAAATATAGCAAAGAACCTATCATGCCTCTATACATAGTTGAGTCAATGGATTTACATTTCTCATCCTTATCATGCTTGATGGATGAACTTATTGGAGTCTTCATTGTTTTGGCATATTCCATGTTGAACCTTTTGAGAAGATCTCTTGTATACTTTTCTTGATTGATGAAGGTTCCTTCCTTTAGTTGCTTGATTTGAAGTCCAAGCAAGAACTTGAGTTCTCCCATCATGCTCATTTCAAAACTTACTATGCATGCACTTAGAAAATTATTCACAAAGAGAGACATTAGTAGCTTCAAAAATAATATCATCAACATATATTTGAACTAAGAGCATATCATTTTCTTTGGTTTTTATGAAAAGAGTTGTGTCAATTTTTCCCATTTTAAAATCCTCTTTCAAAAGAAATTTACTCAATGTTTCAAATCATGCTCTAGGTGCTTGTTTCAAACCATAAAGTGCATTTTTAAGTTTAAAAACATGGTTAGGAAAGTTAAAACTTTGAAAACCGGGTGGTTGTTCAACATAAACTTCTTCATTTATAAATCCATTAAAAAAAACACTTTTCACATCCATTTGATATAAAATAAAGTCTTTAAAACATGCAAAGGCAAGTAGCATCCTAATGGCTTCCAACCTAGCTACAGGGGCAAAGGTTTTTTCATAATCTATCCCTTTTTCTTGATTAAAACCTTGGGCTATCAATCTTGCTTTATTTCTAACAATTATGCCATTTTCATCCATTTTATTTCTAAAGACCCATCTAGTTCCAATAACACTTTGATTTGAAGGTCTTGGTACTAATTCCCATACTCCACTTCTTTCAAATTGATTTAACTCATTTTGCATAACAATCATCCAATTTTCATCAACTAAAGCATCATTTATATTTTTAGGCTCAATTTGAGAGATAAAAGCAAAATTATTGCAAATATTTCTAAGAGATGATCTAGTTCTTACCCCATTAGATGGATTACCTATAATTTGATCTTGTGGGTGGTTGATGACAAACTTCCAATCTTTAGGAAGGTCTTGACTTAATTCACTTTGCACTTATTGAGGAGGGGGTAGTGCCAATGGTGATTCTTCTTTCTTGGGATCCTCTCCATTTTTTTCTTGTTGCCTTCTATCTTCAATTTGCAATTTTCTCATGGAGGTCTCCAAACCTAAATCATCATCAAAACTCTCTCTTTCTTAGAGAGAATTGTTAGATTCATAAAAAATAACATGGATGGATTCCTCTACAACCATTATTCTTTTGTTAAAAACTCTAAAAGCTTTACTTGAAGTTGAATAACCAAGGAAAATTCCAACATCCGATTTTGCATCAAAATTTCCAAGATTGTCTTTGGTGTTTAATATAAAACATTTGCACCCAAAGACTTTGAAATAGCTAATGTTGGGTTTCTTGTTTTTCCAAAGCTCATAGGCAGTTTTCTTAAGAATGAGCCTTAATAATATTCTATTTAAAACATAACAAGAAGTGTTAACTGCTTCGGCCTAAAAATATTTTGGTAAATTGTTTTCATTTTGTATGGTTCTAGCCATTTCTTGAAGAGTTCTATTTTTCCTTTCAACTACTCCATTTTGTTGAGGAGTTCTAGGAGCCAAAAAATTATGGTTAATATCATGCTCATTGCAATATTCTTCAAAATCAATATTTTCAAATTCTCTCCCATGATCACTTCTTATACAAGTAATTGTAAAATCTTTTTCATTTTGAACCTTATTGCAAAACTTTGAAAACTCATAAAAGGCTTCATTCTTTTGACTTAAAAACAAGACCCATGTGTATCTAGAAAAGTCATCCATAATTAAATATGCATAAGACTTTCCTCCAAGACTTGGCGTCGTAGAGGGACCAAATAAATCCATATGCAACAACTCAAGTGGCCTAGATGTGGAAATAAAGTTTTTGTTTTTGAAAGAGTTTTTGATTTGCTTTCCCACTTGACAAGATTCACAAACTTTGTCTTTTTGAAAATTAATTTTGGGAAGACCTCTAACAAGTTCATTTTTGTTGAGTTGGGAAATGAGGTCCATGTTAGTATGTCCCAACCTCCTATGCCACAACCAACTTTGATCATGCATGCTTGAAAAACATCTATCATGGTCATCATATTTTGAAATATTTATAGCGTAAACATTATCACATCTATGACCCATGAAGATGGTTTTATCATTTTGAATATCCTTGATGATGCAATGAGATTATTCAAAAATCACTTTAAAACCTTTGTCATAAAGTTGACTAATGCTTAAAAGGTTATGTTTTAAACCATCTACTAATAAAACACTTTCAATAAGAGAGGATGTGTTATTACTAATGTTGCATTGACCAATGATTCTTCTTTTTGCATTGTCTCCAAAGGTAACATATCCTTTTTTTTTTTTTTTTTTTTTTTTTTTTTTTTTTTTTTTTTTTTTTTTTTTTTGTAAGGAAAAAAAACTTGGATTTATCTTCGGTCATGTGTCTTGAGCATCTACTATCCAATAACCACTTATCCTTCTTTGAACCCTACAAAATAAAACTCAAGTTGATTTAGGTACCCATATCTTTTTGGGTCTTTGAGGGTTAGTGACCTTAGAATTTTCAATTCAAACCTTTCTAGCTTTTGCATTTGAATTCTTTTGAGAACCATTTCTTAATGGACATGTACTACTAATGTGCCCTCCTCTTTCACAAAAGTTGCAAGTAGTGGAAGGACTTGCACTTGTGGATTTTTTTACAAAATAGTTTTTAAAATACTTTTGATTTTTTGAAGATTTGAATCATAGCCCTTGTTTGTCAAAAACACATTTTTGGCTAATTAGAATCATTTCAAAAGATTTTTATCCACAAGAAAATATTGAAAGAGAGGAGGTCAACCATTTATTTTTCTTTCTCAAAATCTCATTTTCTTTTTCAAGATGAGCTTTAGAAATTTCAACAATTGAAAATTTTTCTTTTACTTCAAGTTCTTTTTCAAGTTCTTGAATTTTCTTTTTAAGAGATATTTTTTAAATTAAGTTTTTCAAAATCCTCATACAATTCTTCAAAAACATCATGGATATCTTCATCACTAAAGTTAGAGTTTACCTCATCAAGTTCATCTATTGGCATGAAGCACATGTTTGCCACTTTTTTCTCATTTTCTTCAAAAGAGGATTCTTCACTTTCACTCCAAGTGGCCATCATTGCCTTCTTTATTCTTCTCTTGGCTTCACTTTTGTAGAGAGGACAATCATATTTAATGTGTCCCAGTTTTTTGCATTTGAAACACACCAAATCTCTTTTCTCTTCCCATTTCTTCTTGTCACCATGAGATGAAGATTCATTTTTTGAAAGATCTCTTCTAGAGGTGAACCTTCTTCCTCTAAACCTTTCACCCCTCATGTATTTGTTGAGCTTTCTTGTGATGAGGGCTAGATCATCATCCTCTTCATTTTGTTTTTCTTCTTCAATTTCTTCTTATTCCTTAGTTGTAGCTTTGAGGGTTATGCTCTTCTTCTTTTTGTCTTCACCTTCTTGTAGTTTATTTGCCAAATTAATCTCATATGTCATTAATGACCCTATGAGCTCCTCCATAGGTAGCTTGGTCAAGTCTTTTTCTTCTTGAATTGCGGTGACCTTTATATGCCACTTTGATGGGAGTGACCTCAATATCTTCATCACCTTTTCGGATTCCTTGTAGGTGTTTTCCAATGCTTCAAGACCATTGACAATGTCGGTGAACCTAGTGATCATCTCAACAATAGTCTCATTTTCTTTCATAAAAAACAATTCATAGTTATAAATAAGTAAATTAATTTTTGACTCTTTCACTTGATTTGTTCCTTGATAAGTTATTTCAAGCAATCTCCAAATTTCTTTAGCCGATTTGCATTAACATATTCTATTATATTCATTTCTATCCATAGCACATTGTAAAGTAAAAATGACCTTAGCATTTAATTGAAAATTTATTCTATCAAGATCATTCCATTCTTGCTTGGATTTTGGAACCATGACCCTATCAACTAGTTTTGTAGGAAAAGTTGGGCTATCTTCAATGATGTCCCATATGTCTAAATCAGTTGATTATAAATACCAAGTCATTTTAGTTTTCCAATAGGGATAGTCGGTTTCTGTAAAAACTGGAGCTCTATTTTTTTTGCAAAACTTTCAGTTTGAGATGAGCTTGATGGAATAACTATTTTCTCTTAGACTATTAAGTCTTAAACAAGAGGCCTAGCTATGATACCAATTGAGAAAATAAAGGTTAAACTTAAATAAGAAAAACACCCAAGAGGGGGGTGAATTGAGTTTTTCAAAAACTTTTTTAATATAACAAATTCAAGCAGAATAAAAACAAATATAAAGGAATAGAGTTAGAGAATTCAAACTCAGATTTTATAGTGGTTCTACACTTCCTTGCCTACATCCACTCTTCTCAATCTCCTAACCTAGTGAGGGTTCCACTATTTTGAAGTTTCAACCAAGCTTCTAATCTCCTTTACACTTGGATTCCGACTCCAATGGGCTTTTACACAATCTCTTCAAGATTCAACTTACTTGAAGGCTCTAACACTCAATTTACAAGAATGATCTTCTCTCAACCTAGCTTAATAATGGCTTAAATACAAATCAAAGCTAGGATGACTCACAAAGGTGCACTAAAAGGTATGCAAGTGAAGATTTAATGCACTAAGAAAGAAATGAGAGCTTTTAACATAAGAATAAGTAGGGAGATAATTGAATGCAAGTGTTCTCTATGTCATAAATGAAGTGGAGCTCTCAATTTATAGGTTTCTAACCTCGGGAGCCAAGAAAAAAAAAAGTAGCCTCAACCAATCAAGCTGGGGGTTGACCGGTTCACTAGGCGTTGGAACATTTAATGCTTTGGTAGGTTACCGTTGCTTCGACCAGACCTCGATTGGAGGTTGACCATGAAGGAGGATACTTCAATTGGGTAGGGAAGGCTACTGGATGAAAGAGAGTGTTTTCATCACTCCTCGACCGGACCTCGATCGGATAAGGGCAACCGGTTGACCGGTTCCTTGGCCAATTGAGCTGGTTGGCCAGTGTCTCGATCGGTTCAGCCTTTTTGCCCTGAAAACCGATCTTTTTCTATTCTTTTCCTTTCTAACACTTAGGCAAGGTCTTTGGGTAAAATGATATACCAATTTTGAAACGTTTTGCCTAAGGTGTATTTGATAAAACTTGGGTTTTAATGAAATTGTACTTTAAAGAATAAACTGAGTTTTCAATGATGCATGAAATGATATGTAAAACCTAAGTGCACCCATGCATTCATCTTACATTTGTTTCCTATGATTAAAAGTCTTCCAAATGTCTTGATCTTGTATCTATTAGGTCCTTTGATGAATTTCCAAATTAATACTTGATATTCTTTACAATTCAAACCAATTAGTAACTTAACCATGGTTTGTTATCATCAAAACCTGATTAGGAGAACCCTTGGGCTAACACTTTTTATGTTGTTTGGGTTCAAAAAAAAAGTTAGAAGAAAGAAAATGTTAAAAAAATAATTTTCATTTTATTGTAAATTAAGTCTCTACTAATTAAAGTATGACAAGGATGACAATTGATCGATCGATGGATGAATACCAAATTTCAAATGTCATAGGAAAGAAACACATCATACAAGATAACAAAAGATACGAATAAACAAGATAGGAGTGAGAGTGTACTTGAGTAGTGAGAAATATGCCTTCATAGAAAATAGGTTAATGGGAAGCAAAAGATATAAAAAATGCTCACATGCACCATAAAAGCAGATCCAGGTCAAATTCACTTGCATTATTCTTACAAAAGATATCATTGATATTGAGCCCTCACCAAAACCCAATTTATTTTTGCATGAATTAATTCTATAATTTTATTTATTTATTTTTGAAATCATAAAATTTATTCATGTTTATTAAAAATAATGAAAATCATGAAAATTATTAAAAGAAACAAAGAAGATGCATGCAAAAAGGAAATTTGGCAAGAAACAGGTTTACTGAAAATATGGATTTTATTTTCTAGAAGAAGTCTAAAGAGAACTTTTAAAGTTGGAATTATTTGAATGGAAAACATTTTTGAATAACTCAAATAAAAAACTGTAGGTTCACACCAAAACAAGAGAAAGCATACAAGAGGTGGGAAGGTAGCCATGCACGTAGGAAAAACAAGCACATGTGGGGATGGGAGTAGAGAGATCCTGGTAATGTTGAGGCTAAGTGGGCCCAATGCAACTTCATGGAGAAACAGGGAGTCTTCCTCTTCTACTTCTTTGCCTTCCTTTAGGTTTATGACTTCCACACCTTCATATCCAAGCAACCCATTGACAGATTTGTGCATGGCGTTGTCAAACACTTCCTAAAATTCGAGGTGCCCACAATTTCTGGTGCCTCTGGTTCCGTATTCTCACTAGTAGCCACAATGAGTCACCGACACAAAAATTTGACTCTTTGGATGGTGATGTTTTACTAACAGTGCGTTCCTTACTTTTAAAAAAGTTTCCTTCCTCTGGTGCGCCAAGTCACTAAGGTCACCTGCAATTGATCTAGATTTTATTGAAAAGCCCACATCGACTGTTTCTACTTCGTCAAGTTCATGTTGATGATCCACCATATTACTTTCCTCTTGTTCTTATATTGCCAGATTAAATCCTGCACAAAGCTTAGCCATGAGTCTTCCCACTCTCAAATGTAAGCTCCAGATCATCTAGTAAGAAAGAGAGAAGTTCTTGAGAATTATACTGATTATACCCACTGAAATGATGAGCCAATCAAGCAAATTTTCCCTTAAATACATGTGGTGCATTTGGTGTCTAGTCAGAGGACCATAATTTCTTGCAACAACTCAAGTGCAAGCTCACCATTCACTCTTAATGGATTTTGTTTGTTGATTTCCTCAGCTTAGTCTTGCAAGAAATGCTTAACCAAAGTTTTTAAAGGTGAAAGCGTAAGGCGAGACGTTTTTGTATTCGTGAGGCGAGGCGTAAGCTTTTTGAGCCTCACATTATATAATTAATTAATATTTTAAAATATATAAAATAAAATAGCACAAATAAAAACATGAAAACAATTCATTAGAATCATAAAATAAAAAATAAAAATATTATTTCCCTACTTTCACAAAAAACCATAA
Organism: Vitis riparia; assembly: GCF_004353265.1. Lineage (NCBI taxonomy): Eukaryota > Viridiplantae > Streptophyta > Magnoliopsida > Vitales > Vitaceae > Vitis > Vitis riparia. The sequence goes on along the minus strand of NC_048442.1, from coordinate 13,848,669 downwards.
CAGAGTCATAAAATAGAAAATAGATTCAACTATACTAATAGTTTCAAACTTTAACAAAAAGCCATAACTAAGTCATGAAATAGAAAATAGAGTCAATCATAATAATAGTTCTAAACTTTTACAAAAAATCCATAACTAAGTCATGAAATAACAACTAGAATAAATTGTTTCAACTTAAATCCTCCTCTCCAAGGTCATCATCACCCTCATCCAATGTATCAATAGTAGGAAAATGTCCACTATCATGTATCCCCATTTCATGTAAATCTTTATCTTCATCAATTGGTGTCAAATTCAACTCCTTTTCTTTGCCTTTGCCTTCACTTGCCTAGCATAAAGTATTAATTAGGTGTAAATATTATAAGTTTTTTTTATTAAATTTAATCAAATTTATGACTTCAATTTTTGAGTACTTACTCGGTACTTCATTATGTTTCCTTTTATAGGAATGTGAAGAAACCATGTGATCCGATGATGCTTGAGTCTCTTGGGAGTTGGATGACACAACTCTAATAGTCTCAACATTGAATAACTCATTATCTTGAAGCAAACAAAGATCAAGGGGGAGGAGGGGATCTTCTTTCTTTGCAATCTATTCATCATCCGAATCAATCTCCTCTACCAAAATCGGATCAACATTTTGTTTCCTTTGTAGACTTCGCTCTCTCAATCTAGTGTTGTACCTTACATACACTAGAGCATTCAACCTTTGATGTTCAAGTCTATTTTTTTTTTTGTATGAATCTAAAAATAATAAAAAAAACAAATTTATGTGTTAAAATGAAATAAAGTTCTTTAACATTGAAATAGAAATATATGTATAAAAATTTACAAAAATAGAAGTATTACGGATTCAAATGTGATCTAATTTCTTTCACATCCCGAAGCACTATAAGTAAGCCTAAGGACTTGAATAGCAAACTTTTGCAACTCCAGTGTTGAACCCGCAAAATGCATCCACCAACTTGTAGGACTTCTTAATGTTCAAGAATCAATTGCAATACGACTCCCAAATTCACCCATTGCTTGGTCATATGAGTCCAACTGAATGTCAGCTTTTAAACATTCTCGATGATCCAACATCCTATCCATGCATTTAAATAATCCCTTCCTCACCTCATCAACATTAGAGAACTTATCTCCATAACACAATTGAGGATTAAGATAATAACCTGCTGTATGTAAAGGTCAATGAAGTTGCAGAGTCCATCTTGCATCAATTTTTCTCCAAATTGGGCCATATTTTCTCTCCATGTCCCCAAAACTAAATGCAATATTCTGCTTAGCTGAATCCATCAACTCATAAATATAACCCATGGTTGGTATTTCCTTTGAATCAACCTCTCTCAAGACACTAACTAATGAAATAGTGGTCTTTATGCAAAAAGCAACATGAGGCCAAAAATTTGGATTAAACAACACTGTACTTTGAGTTTTCACACCTTCTACCTTTTTCGCCCATGTGCTTGAACACCATTTTTCTAAGGAGAACATTGCTATAAGAGCTTGCTTTTGCTTATAAAGACTTTGGAGAGTAAGAAATGTAGTAGCAAACTGTGTAATTGCTGGACGAAGAAGTTCATGATTTTTTGTAAATGTTCTCATCAAGCTAAGAACCTAAGTATTCCCATATATGAACTTCACTACTTTCCTAGCTCGAGAAAGTGTAGTAGCATGAAAATTTAGCTTTCCAATATCCTCCAACATCAAATCAATACAATGAGTAGCACAAGGAGTCCACCACAATCTTCTCATTTTTTCCATAAGCCTCATTCCAGCATTTACATAATTAGAGGCATCATCAGTGATGACTTGCACAACATTCTCCTCTCCAATTTCTTCAACCACCTCATCAAGATATTTGAACATCAATTCCCCATTTTTTATTATTGTATCAGAAGCATCAATTGATTTCATAAACCAAGTGCCAGCAGGACTATTCACCAAAAAATTGATAAGACACCTACTCTTTCCATCTGTCCAACCATCTGACATAATTGAACATCTATATTATTTCCAAGTTTTTTTGTGATCTTCCATAATGATACTTAGGTCATTCACCTCTCATCCATCTCCTCAATTCGTGCATAGATGGAGGTTTAAACCCAAGCTCAAAATTTGCAACAACATCCATCATAGGAAACCAATAAGGATCATTCACAGTATTGAATGGGAGACCTTTTGAATACATAAACCTACCAATTTTTCTACAGACTTCCTTTCCTCTTGCTTCCACTTTGAATTCAATGTACTTTGTCTAGGTTGTGAAATGGTAAATTTATCCATGGGTCCCCTAGGAATAGGTTCCCCACTCCCACTCCCACTCCCTAATGTCCCTATTGTTTTAGACAAGTCACTCTCATGCATTGAAGTTGGACCTATACCAATTTCTTGTAGCAATTCATTTCTTTTCATTTTTTGATCCTTAAATTGGCCAATGCCTCTTTGCATTCCAATCTAGCATCTTCACTAACTTTGTTGCATGGTTTCATACCATGATAAGTTCCAGCTAAGTGATGCTTGAGTCTATTCACCCCTCCCGCTCATCTTTTATTGCAAAATTTACATCTTAAATATTGCTCCCCGGAAACTTCAATAACATACTTCCACACAAAATCTTTTCTTGAATTTTTCGAATTGGAGGAACTCATTATAAAAAAAAACACCAATAATAATTTTCAAATTTCTATATAACAATATAATTGACTAAAAAATAATAACAAGACATAATTGAAAGGAATTTAAAAATGAAATACATAATTTAATTGGTTTAAATTTTAAAAAAACCAATATTTTTTTAGAGGAATTTACAAATTATACACATAAATTTTAATTTTAATTTAATAATGAAATAAATAAAGTTTGGGTGGAAATTAAAATTAAACCAGAAATAAAAAAATAATTTTAAGTAGAATATTTAAACCAATTTATCAGAATATTTAAAAAAAAAAAATGGATGAAGGGAGAAACAGATAACAACTTAATGGCTGAGAGCTCCAACGTTGGCTTAGAACTCCAATTGGTCAAAATTATTTAAATATATATATTGGATGAAGAGGCCGTTTGAGAGTTAATTTGATAAAAAAAAAAAATTGATGAAGAGTCGGCTACCGAGAGAGAGAGACAAGCCTCTATGTCAACTGCCGAGAGAGACGAAAAGAGAGAAAACCATGGGAGATGAAGCCGAGAGGAGGAAAAAAATGAAGAGATGAAGAGAGGGGAAAGCATGGGAGACGAAGTGAGGGAGATCGTGAGTTCGCGACATACTTGGAGATGAACAAGAGGGATCGCCACCGAAAAAGATGCACTGCGGTTGGTCGTCGCTTAAGGTTGAGCACTCCATCGCCATTTGAGGTAGGGTTTCGTTTTGAGCTTTTCTCCCAATTTGTGTTTGCCAAAGTTTTCAATTGGGACTCGGATTGCTATTTCAAGGATTACTTAGGGTTTTTTTTTTTTTTTTAAAAATTTTTGTTCATGGCCACATCAGCTCCCACAAAGCGTATGCCTTCTTTTTGGAGTGTAAAAGGCGTGATCAAAGCGCACCTTAGTCACGCCTCACTGGAAAAGGCGTACTCCTTTCAGGAGCCACATTTTATTTCTTATGCCTCAAGGTGTTTTGGCCCGGCCTCGCCCTGAGGCGCGCTTCAAGGCACGCCCAAGAAATGCCTTTAAAAACTTTGTGCTTAACTACAGGATCCCATATCTCATCACTTGAAGCAATATTCTGACAACATGTATCAAGGATCACATCTTCATACCAACTGAATTCAGCAACTTTCACATTGGAATACAACCAAATAATAATGGCAGCCCACATTGTCTTCACCTTGTCATAGAACTTGCTGAACGAGAGGTAGGAAGAATGATATTGCTCCAATACTCAGCTTGTGTGCTTCTTAAATTCCTTAGGCTTGCGGAAGACACTTGGGAATGTTACTGATAGCATCACGTACAAGCTCCCAATTTGCACCTATATCATGTACAAGGACCACAACTGCTTAAGATGATAACACTGGTCTTCAAAGATGAACAACGAACTTCCTGAACCTGGCTGCCCCACAGGCAACTTCAATCATTTAGCTTTCCTGCCCCGATACTGAACACCAATCCTCTATACAGTTTGCCCAAGCCTTAAGAGATTCCACCATTTTTTCCATTTCAGAAACTTCTTGCTTAGCCATTTCATTGGAATTATGAGTTCTTTAAGCCCATTTAGGATGTACATCTGGCTGTTAGCATTGGCCCAATACCAGTAGTGGAATTCTCATACTCTTCCTCTTGTAACCACTGCCACTCTCCTGTACTTGTTTGCATTTTCCTTAGGCTGTTTTCCTCTTTTTGATTTACTTCTTTTTGGTTTTCATGTTGACCTTTCTGACCCACCGCCATCACCGATGTTCAACTTAGCTACCTTGGGCCAGATCATACCATGAACAACCAGTAGTGCTTGGTCTTTTCTTGGGCCTACTGTTAGCAGAGACGAGTGTATGTTGTGTAACCAAGATAATTCTTTTTAGCTTCTCCTTCACAAGCTTACTATTCAGCTTTGGGCCTGCCAGATCACTGAACTTCTTCTCACGGGACAATGGCGGAGCCCAATCACTGTTTGTGCGCTTCATTGTTGCTCATTGAATGGCACTCCGAAATGCGGTAGGAATTTTCTGTATATGATCTTCATATAATGCAGGAAAGATTGCCCACTGCTTGATTCCAAGTCTAAGATATGCATGTGTCAGAAGCGGGACACCTGTTCTCTTGAAGGATTAAAACACTCCTACTGGAGCTTTTCATTAACACAGATAGCAGCAAGTCACGGGCCAAGCCTAGGCAATCCCGAACAAGGTCTTCCATAAAAGATGCACCAAAATCCCATCGTGAAAAATGGCGAGTTAAACCATACCATCTCAGAATAGATCCCAATGTCTCAACTAAAGTTTCAATAGAAGTGGAAGAGAGAAGAGAACACTAGTTGAGATTTATAGAGCAGTTATCACAGGCTCATGGCGCACCTTAAGGAGGTCACCATTAAACTCTAACTCCAAAAGAATCCTGAACTGTGGACAGTTTTCCAATGAGATCAAAACTTGGGCCATGAGAGAACTAATCAGACTCGAAAATGCACTTCCAGGTTGCTAGTTAGAGACAATGAGACCTGTGTTCAATGGAACCAACAGCTATATTGAATTGCACCCAAGCTGCTTTCTTCTTACCAGCGACAACACAATCAGGGTTGCTAGCTTCTGGATACTGTATTCTCTCCCACAGCAACTGTGGCTCTCATTTCAACCACAGAATCTTTTATCCAAGAATCCAACAAGGTCGTTCTTCCACCAAACCTGAATGCATTGCAAGACTTCCATGCACAGTCTCCCCCTCACCTTCCGGTTATGTTGTGCACTGGTGTTGTAATCACTGGCTAGAGGTGAAGTATCCTTAAAGTCCATGCTTCCCTGTTTGGCAAATTTGAGCTCAACCAGTGCTTCTTTATGCCCTTAGCTTTGGCATATAGTTCCCATTTTGCAGCTGTACCAGCATCAGAAGCTGCAACTGTGTGACCTATCATCATGTAGGCATAGAGCATAACCCTCACTAGGCCCCTTGGCAATTTAGCATGTCTTGGAGCTCCTTCTCTACTGAATTCCACCACTCGAAGAGGAAGTTGTCAACCACTGACCTGAGTCGATGGGGCAGCTTTACATTATGACTTTCCATTTTTCATACCATCAGAATTCTCACCTGGAGAGAGTCCTCTTTCAGTATCTGGTCAGAATGGATATGGCATTTGAACTGTACTTCACCTACCATGAAGAAATGATCAAATCCACTGGCATATGGTGGGGCAGTCACCAGAATATGAAACTGTAGTTTCTACATTCATCCTATCTGTGTTCACTTGTATTGGTTAGGAAGGAAGAATCTGAGGAAAAGTTGGACTCATTGATGTTGAGAAGCAGACATTAGATCAACGATGTTTTTCAAATTCTTGGTGAATTGCTGAGAAATATCTGATGGATTAACAGAATGAGAAGGCATGGATTTCGTCTATGTTTGATCCTGTCCCTTCTGCTATATCAGGCAGAGTCGATCTCTGGATTTAGGTCAATAGTATTCAGCTTAAGCAACATCCTGCTCACCAATGTCCCATTGTAAAAGATGAAGAAACCTAATCCAATGAGTCCCATACCGACTGCCAGACCACACATTTACTTACAAACAACTTATTTCAAGATTCAGTTATGCTCAAGCCCACAAATTGAAGAAACCAGTGGACACCATGACCTGTTAACCACAAAGCTCACCAAATCCACTACCGATTTGCTTGGTTCTGCAAATTACTTTTGACATTGGAAGTCCAAGAGCACAAGAAACATATTTATGGTGTTTCTAAGGATTCCGAATGGATGATATCATGTGAACCTCGTTCCCGCTATCTGTTATCCACACTGAATTGCTGTGTGTCTTCAAATGGAAGTGCTTCTGGTCTCTACTTGGATTTTGCCTTTTATGATCTCTGTTAAGCACATGGGATAGCATTGGGATTGGTACTTTTGGAAAAACTCTTTCCCATTTCCACTGTCCCTCCACTGTTGAAGTTCCATTCAGATGCTCCTTCTCAGAATTCAAGCCTTCTAACTGTCCTTGGAAACGACTAGACTTGTGCTCCGTCCTCTGACCAGGCATATGCCGTGCCTGAGCAGTGACATGGGCATTGACACCTGAAGTAGCGTACTGCCCCTGACATCTCATTTTACCAGTTAACCAAGAAGCTCAATGGCATAGTTTGTATGAATGATAGAATGAAGATTTGCAACTTTAGCCTCTTCTGCACTCTAGGCTAATCAACATCCTTCAAAGAACCAACTCTGCAAGTCCAATGTATTGTCAACAAGACCATGGGAGTTTTGATTGGTATAGCCACCTCTGCCATCTAGGCCACTGAACAGCACTGATATCCATAGTCAAGATGACAGGGCGGACCACTCTCTGCTTACATGCCCAACAACTGATCTACCAAGTCCTTAGTAACCTCCTGTGGAATCCATCTGCCTTAAATCTCTGGCTTTAACACTTACAGGAACTGACAATGAGCGTGTCATATGATGCTGAAATTCTACCTTAGGATAGTCAGATTCAAGGAGTGTCAGCTCTTCACAAATGGTGTCAACATCTACAACTGACTCATTGATGGGTGTAAAAATCAGTTGAAGCTCTCCCAGATAACCAGGCAGTCCCTCAGGAAGATTGTTGCCATACAGTAACAGATCGATGAGACTCAAACATCCCCTGAAGACACTCCCACATTCCCCTCATTTGGCCTTCCAGGTGCAAGGTCAGATATAATTAGGATATACTCCTGAATACTGTAAAAATCTGTTATTAACATCTCGATCAACAGCATTTTCTTGGGCTCTCCCTTATTCTTATACTCACATTTCTACAACAAAGACTCCAAGGTCCACAGTACCAGATTGTCAGAAGAGAGAACCGCTTCAACAGTAAGATCACTAAATCTGGGATACCTTGTGCTAAATCTGGGATGAAATGACCTCTTCCCTGAGATGATAGGCTACAATTCTTCAACAGTAACAACACCCCTTTAGCAAATAACTCTTGACCCTGATGACACCTTCCCACATCCCTTAGCAAAGTTTAGACAACTCCATCAACAGTCCATTCTTCGAATTCCCAACTGATGACATTAACTCAGTTTACCCATAGTGAAGGAGAGCTCTGTTCTCTGATAACATCTTCAGCCTGAACACGTGTACCTTCGCAGAGGATTACAACCAGACCCGGATCTCCTTCCTTATGACCCCTACATTCGGACAAGAGCCAAGGACAAAGCAAAACCATAACAAAAAAACACCCCAGAAGCAGGGCATCACGCAAACCAAAGAATCATAAAACCAAGTCCCATCTCATATTGAAATCAATGGGCTTATGTACAGATGGGGCTAACCATACTACAGGAAAGCTAAAGTAAGACTAAATCATACTTAAACAAGGTCTCAGAAATGCAGACATGAATCATCTAAGCACAATCACAGTAATCTAGAGAAATAACATCAATGAATAGATGACCTATAATATCCATGTCCAAGCAACGAATGGAAGCCAGAAACAACAAGAAATGCATCAAGAGTAAAAGTAATGAGAAAGAAAAGCAAGAAATCCACAGTGCTCATACCTCGGAGCTTCTTCTCCAATAAGGACCAGCAAAAAAATGCACCCACGCACTCCTGTTCTGTTTCCTCTTTTTTAATCTTTTCTTACTCCTCCAGCTCTCACAAAAACCCAGAATATCAGAATGCCTCCCCCCAAGACGACCTCTCTCTCTCTAAAAACCAACCTAACAGAGGTGGCCCAAAAAGTGTTGTTTCTCCACTCTCCCAGCAGAAGCTGTCTCCTACCAGCTGCCAAAAAACTACCCCTTCTTCTCAACACTCTTACCAGAAAATAAAATAGCTTTCTCCCTGCCACGTGTCCCTAGGTGGTCCCAAAAGGGGGCTCAAAAAAGAGTCCAAAAGGAGCCCAAAAAGGTCGTCTACCCTTAAATTTATTTATATTTTAATTTCATTATTTTGTATATATCTCATATATTTCTACGTTTAATATATGATTTAGATTTTATGTAAATTATATGATATTAAATTGATGTCATAACATTTTTTTTTTACATATTAAAATTAAAGATTAGAAAAGTGTTATGTATCGAATGAGTAATGAATTAAAAGAAAGAAGAAGAGGATCACTTGGCATTTATACAATACATTCTTCATAATAATACATTTTTAAAAATAAATTCATATTATAAATTATCGTACAAACTAATTCCCAAACTAACAAAGGTGACCTTTAAACTAATAACCACGTGACTCACTTGGTATGAGATTTTTATTTTTTATTTTTAAACATCACAAAATTATAGTGACCAACTATGGTTTCGAACTTAATTTAATTTTATAAAGTTTTGTTGTTTTATTTGAAAAATATTTTAGTAAATTTTTGTTAAAACAAGTTTAGTATCAAAAATTTATTATATTAATTATTTCTATTATATTTATAAATATATAAGGGCTTACTAACTTTATGAGATTATTTTTAAAAATTTGTAATAAATGAAATCAAAGAATTTGTTTTTTATATATCATATAACGTTTTTGAAATGTATTTTTTAGACCTTTTTAATTTTTTTACAAGGTTTTGATTTTAATTTTTTAAAAATTTGAGTATTTTTAATTTTATATAAAAATATTTTGATTTGATACTATTAAAAAATTTTAATATAATAAATTCATTATATTAATCTTAAAATCATAATTGGTGACCACAATTTTGAATTTAAGCTTTAAAATCGTAATTATTAAGTAGGGTTTAAACTTAATTTTTTTTTTATGAATAAAAAGCAATATATTAAAAGAAAAAAGGCACACCAAGGATGCACCTCAAAGTATACAAGTAATATATACAAGAGAGAAAAAAAAGAACCTCTTAACCAGAGCCTAACCAATTTACAAAATCCACAAAGGAAGGGGGGCCAGAGTAAAAAAAATCCCCTTAGTCCACGCCCAAATATTAAAAAGGAAAAATGATTTACACCCTTGAACTGAATGCCCATCATTTTCAAAAGTCCTACTGTTTCTTTCCTTCCAAACAATCCAAAAAAGGCACAAGAGAGATGAAAACCACACTTTTTCCCTCTCCTTTCCCACACAAGGCCTAAGCCACCCCAATAACGTCTCTCTAACTAAATAGAGGAGCACCCATGAAACCCCATAAAGGGGAAAAAGCAAGTTCCATAAACTTCTTGCCAACACACAATACAAGAGGATGTGATCAATAGACACTTCCTCTAATAGGCACAAATAACATCTATTAGCCAAAGAGAACCCTCTCCTCCGAATACAATCCAAGGTTAAGACCTTTTTACACGTAGCCTCCCAAGCAAAAAAACTTACCCTCGAAGGCACCAAAGAGGTCCAAATAACTCTTACAAGAAAATCCCCTAGTATTTCCGGTTCCAAAGCCTTATATAGAGACTTAACAAAAAATCTTTTGTTCTTTGCCTTTGTCCAAACTACTTGATCTTCCACATCACTATAGACCCTCCTCCCTTGCAACCTTAAGAGAAAACGTTCCACATCGAATACTTCCTAATCATTAAGCTGCCTAGAGAACCTAGGAACCCACACTCCTCTTCCAGAATGGCTCCACACATCCTCCACCCAAGCCTCCTTAGCCAAGGATATAGCAAATAAAGAGGGAAAAGAAATACACAAAGGATTGTCTCCACACCACCTGTCCTTCCAAAATCTAACCCTTCTACCATTCCCCACAAAATAAACCATATTGTCGCCTATCACATCCCAAACTCTCCTAATTGTTTTCCACAGACCAACCCCAAAACTACTTCTCACAACACAGGACCTCCATCTGCCCTCTTCTTCCCTATACTTCGCACAAATAACTTGCCTCCACAAAGCTTTCCTCTCCACCGCAAAACGCTAACCCTAGTTACATAAGAGAGCCTTATTCAACAATGCCAAATTCCTCACACCCAAACCACCATTTCGTTTATCTGAGCAAACAATAGACCAATATACTAAATGGGGTTTCCTCTCCAAGGCCCCACCACCCTAAAGAAAATCCCTTTGGATCCGCTCCATCTCAAACTCACACTCCTTGGCATATAAAACAAGGACATACAGTAGATAGGCATACTGGACAGAGTGCTCCGGATCAAAGTCAATCTGCCCCCTTTGGAGATATATTGCCTTTTCCAAAAGGAAAGTCTCTTCCTTAGCCTTTCCTCAACCCTGTCCCAAACTGCCACCTCCTTGAAACAAACACCCAAAGGAAGACCCAAGTAAGAAGATAGGAGTGTGCTAACCTTGCAACCAAACTCAAGAGTCAAATCCCTAACATTCTCCACTCTTCCCACCGAGATGATCTCACTTTTGTCCAAATTCACATTTAAGTTTTTTTAGGGTTTAAACTTAAATTTAAAATCATAGTTTTTGACATTTGTCCATTTATGGGAACTAGAGTACCTAAATTCAAAACCTTAATAATGGTTTTATCCATTTAAAAAAAAATGTCAAAATGGGATTCATCAACCACAACTTTATTACGTAAAAAAAAAAATGATATAGGGTCATTCTCTTAGAAACATTAATTGAAGAATTTAAACTTATTCATTAAACTTATTTTTTAACAAAATAAAAAAATGCACTTCAATATTTGAACTTAAAAGATGTGGGATGCTTATGATTATGCCTTCACCTCTAATTAAAAAAAAAAAAATTAAAATTCTATTTAAGAATAATTTAAGTTAAAACATTTTTGTTAACCCAAGGGTTCTCCTAATTGTGTTTTGATGATAACAAACCATGGTTAAGTTGTTAATCGTTTTGAATTAAAAGAATTTTAGGTTTTAGTTTGGAAATTCAAAAGGATATTCGAACAATTCATTAAAAGACCTAATGGATGCAAGATCGAGACATATAAAAGACTTTTTAATCTCAGGAAACATATGTAAGATGAATGCACGCGTGCGCTTAGGATTTTCATATATTTTCATGCATTTTTAAAAAACTTGGTTTATGCATTAAAGTTAAATTTCTATTAAAACCTGAGTTTTCTTATATGAACATTAGGCAAATTGTTTTAAATTCCACTTATTAATGCTCTTAAAGACCTTACCTAAGTGTTAGAATTGAAAGGAATAGAAAAAGATAGGTTTTTAGGCCAAAATAGGTGAACTAGTAAAAAGATTTGTCAACCGGCTCAACTGATTAGGGATCTAGTCGACCAATTAAGCTTTCTCAGTCGAGAACCGGTCAAGAGATGCAAAAAAAACCTTCTCTCTCTTCTATAGCTATGCATTCCTGATGGAGGAGTAAATCCTCCCGATTAAGGTCCAATTGAGGCCTGATCGAGGCCCAACAACTAGTCAATCGGTTGGTCGCCATATTGATTGGTTGAGGCTATTTTTTGGCAGTTTTGGCTCCTGATGCTAGAAACCTATAAATTAAAAGCTCTACTTCATTTATGAATAAGAAAACACCTACATTTAATTGTTTAACTACCTGTTTTTCACCCAAAAGCTCTCATTCTCTCCTTGGTGCATTAAATAATCAATTGCATACTCTTTAAGTGCACCCTTGTCATTCTTCATAGCATTTCAGTCATATTCAAGCCTTTATTGAGCTAAGTTAAGAGGTTTCCATCTATACTTTGAGTGTTTTAGACTTATTTTCTCAATTGATATCAGAGCTAAGCCTTTTGTTTAAGACTTAATTGTCTAAGAAGTAATGGTTAATCCATCAAGCTCATTTCATATTGAAAGTTTTGCAACCAATAGACCTCCATTTTTTAGGGGAATCAAATATCCCTATTAAAAAACTAAAATGACTTGGTTTTTACAATCAACCAATTTAGACTTATAGGATGTCATTGAAGATGACCTAACTATTCCTTCAAAATTTATTGATGGGGTCATGATTCCAAAACCCAAACAAGAATGGGATGAGCATGATAGAAGAACTGTTCAATTTTTTTTTATATGTAGAAGAAATGTTCAATTGAATGCTATAGTCGTTTATACTTTGAAATGTGCTATAGCTAGAAATGAATACAATAGGGTTTGTCAATGCAAATTGGCTACAAAAATTTGGAGATTGCTTGAAGTAACTCATGAAGGAACAAATCAAGTCAAAGAGTCAAAAATCAATTTACTTGTTCATAGTTATAATTTTTTTTTATTTTATAAAAGATAATGAAACTATTGTCGAAATGATTACTATGTTCACCAACATTGTCAATGGTCTTGAAGCCTTGAGAAAGACCTACAAGGAATCGGAGAAGGTGATGAAGATCTTAAGGTCACTTTCATCAAAGTAGGATGCAAAGGCCACTACAATTCAAGAAGCCAAAGACTTGACCAAGCTACCTTTGGAGGAACTCATAGGATCATTGATGACCTATGAGATCACTTTGGCAAAGAAGTAACAAGAAGGTGAAGACAAAAAGAAGAAAAGCATAGATCTCAAGGCTACTACTAAGAAAGAAGAAGTTGAAGAAGAAAAAGAAAGTGAAGAAGATGAAGACTTAGCCCCCATCACAAGAAAGTTCAACAAGTTTGTGAGGGGTGAAAAGTTTAGAGGAAGAAGGTTCACTTCTAGAAGAGACTCCTCTAAAAAGGAATCTTCCTCCAATGGTGACAAGGAGATATGAGAGGAGAAGAAGGAACCTTAGTACACAACCGAAACTTTCCAAAACTTAGACCTTATAAAAAAAGAGTTAGTTAAATGTATTGGAGTAATGAATATAGGATAATGAGGAAATATTGAAATGTAAATGTAGGACAATGAGGAAATACCCATGCTCTATCACTTAAGCACTCAAGAGCTTCGTTCATGCGTTCTTGATAAATTCCAGCATCCCTTGTGATTGGTATGCATTTCCTTAAGTAATTTACTATTTTAGAAACAAAGGCTAATTAAAATTATTGATATATAGAATCGACATAAATGTTGAAAAAAGTTATACAAGAACGTCTTTCTTATACTGTAGTGCTCTAGCCTTAAGTGAGAAATTACACTAAAGGGTTTAGCTTACCAGTACAATCAGAATCTTTTGGAGGTTACCATGCTCGTTTGGATAGGTAGGAAGGTAAATTAATTAATATGTTATTTGAGTAATGTAAAAGAAAGGCAATGTAAATGAAGAATTAGTTTGGGGTTACAAATTTTCTTCTCATTGAGATGAAGATAGTTAACATGGGCTCGCAACTGTCTCACTTGCATGTTATTTGATTAATACATAAGTATGTTAAATTCATAATATAGATAATAAAGTTAAGAGCTATCTAGACCAATTGGGATAGAGATGGCTACAAAACTAAAATCCTGGCATTAGTTGAAGGCCCTAATGATGCATTATCTGGTAGGGTTTGGAACTGGAAGGTGGAAAAGGATTTGATTGTGGGAATTTCATGGGCTAACAAGAGTAGAGGTACCTAGTGATATGATTAGACAAGTAACATCTTTCATATATCTATAGAGGAAATTTTTTTATAAGTCAAATAAAACAAAACTAGATACATTGGAATATGACCAGTTAGATCCCTTGTCACTTTTTTAAGGGACCCTATCACTAATGAACCCTAGGTAGCCTAGGGTTTTCAGTTTTTTCCTTTGTGAAGGATCTCACATCCTTCTTGTAGAAAAATCAACGAGAACGTATACAATAATCCTTAAATATCACAATAAAAACTCCCAAAATTCCATTAATAAAAACTCTAATTTGCTTTGGTCCTTTTGGTACAACGAACCTTATACCACATAGGACTCATTTGCAAAATAGAAGGTTCTATAAACACTTAATTGCTTGCTTTGAACTTTCATTGTTTGGGGTATCTGGGGGTTCTCATTTCTTCAGTTAAAGACACGTTAAATGGTTGGCATGGAAGACTTGTGAGGGAGGGTCCAAAGAAGTTGTCTAGGATTGCACTTTTTTTTTTTGGATGCATTTTAGAGAGTAGAACTAGGGATTTTTGAAGACTTGGAGTGATGGGGGAAAGCCTTTTAAAGTTTATTAAAGGAAGAAAGGGAAGACCTAAGTAAACTTTAAGTAGGATTAATATTAATTAGAATTGAATTGGGATTGGTATTTGTTGGAGTCTAATTAAGATTAGCTAGTTGAGTTATAATATAATTAGAATTTGAGTCATGATAGGTTATTAGTCTTAGTATACTTTGGATGTTATAATTAAAATTAGAATCATAATAGGTTATTAGAGTCCTAGTAGACTTTGGATTTCTTAGAGAAGTCTATAAATAGGCTAATCAATGTAAATCAAAGGGATGAATTTGATATGAAAAATATTATATTTTTTTTCCATTGCAAGTTTGCAACCCTCAATGGTGAGACTCTATTGATTTTCTTCTAGGTGAGACTCCTAGAAGGCCTTACCGAGACTCTAAGGTTTTCCATCTTTTCTTCATTGTTTCTTCTTTCTCTCTATTTCTTATCTTATAATTTTCTCTACCATAAAATTTATTCTTTGTTCCTTTTCTTACACACTAAAAAATAAAACCCTAGCCCACCTACCCTTGAGTGTAGGTAACCATCCTAGGGTTGTCCTACATCATGGAGCCACTTGAATTGGCTTCTAAAAATGGTCTCCTCAATTATATGTTCAAACTGGACTTGGAGACCTTTTGGTTGATAGTAACACTTTAATTGGAGATTGTTTGATATTTCATTAGGGGTTAAGCTATTTTGGTACCTTTCTTATTGGCTTTGCATTTTTGGGTTTTGACACGTTTAGCATAATTCCAGTGCACCTGGGTTTATCCTTCTTTTTGCAAGCACCCTTATTAATATATTTCTACATTTTTGTGTTGAAAGAAAGAACAAAGAGAAAAATATTTTATAGATATTTTTAGAACATGAAATTGAACCTAGACCTACCTGACAAAATTCAAATGAAATAAATATGCTTTTAAAATAGAGGACCCTTTCTTTGAAATTACAAAAACACCCATGGAATTACAATAATTCTAATCCAATGAAAATCCCAAATAAACCTACATATTTCCCTTTTTGGTAAATATGACAGCTACTCCAAAACTAGCCTCAAACAAGATGTACTTCCATGTGAACCCAAACCCCTTTTACATGTCATAGTCTGCAATATCTACTGGACTAAATTTTTCAGGATTGGTTCAAAATGTAACAAAGTGATATTGACACTAATTTGGAGAGAAAATTGAAGTTAGACCATACTTCCACCAACAACTTGATAATTCCAACAATAACAACATGAGAATATAAAGACTAAGAGTATCCCCTAATTAGGATGAGATTCCATACCGAGCTAGAAAAAATATAACAGTAATGCATTTTTAAAGCATATATCTTCAGCTGCTAGTACCCGCCGTGCCAATTTTGCATCCATTGAGGGAAAACCTTTGAATCCCCACATGATTGGGTCGTCCAACCTATTATAGCAGAAATTATATGTGAGGACCTAGTAAAGAATTATCCAAATCGTTGAATGAGAAGCAATTACTGGTATCTTCTTTGGTAGTAGAAATTAACATGAGATGAAATGTATTCATTGTTTTAAAATATAAAAATCTAATAAACTAACCCAATTTCCAAAAACATTTCCAATCTTGCTTGCAAGCCTAGGCACACCCTATTACTCTATCTTCCAAGGGAGGATTTGGAAAGCATGTCGAATGAAATCATTCCAACTTAAATCATGCTTCCTTTACAAGCCCAACAAGTGCATTTGCATATCCAAACAAGACCAAAACAAAGTCTTAGTAAATGGGGAGCATGAAAGGAACACCTAACGCAAAGGAAAAGAATAGACAAAAAGACCAGCTTTGATCAAACCAAAGCATTTGGGCTAATCCTAACCTATCAATGACTGAACTTCTTGCCGAGTCTATAAGTAATGTGGTATGAGGTCCACATTAAGGATCTTCCTTTCATTGCCATTTGATATTTTTGGGGTCAAATCCATTTTACTATTTACATGATAGATTAACATTCAAATGGAATAGAAATGAAAGCGTAGCAGTTGATCTTGAAATAAAAATTTTGTTGGACTTCATGCATCACAAATAAGATCTCAATTAAACAGTCAAAGTGGATAAGAATAAGAAAAAAAAAATCATAAAAATAAACTTGGAAAGGAAAAAAGGAAATGGAGTTTAGAAGAGTGACTGATGTCGACATATGATTGCTAATAGTGATGAGAGGAATGCCAAGAGGTCGCGATCGAACGAGACGAATTAGGGTATCGGCGTTTGATAGGAGGTAGAGCTGAAAAAAGAGGCCACCGCTTTGGCAAATGCCCCTATCGCCATGAACACTATCCGTTGAGGAATTCCTCCAATATAGTTTGGTCGTCCTGGCCATTCCATCTTTCTCATGCTGCTTCCTCTTCACCTTGAAACTACAAACTAAAACACTGTGTGGGTTAAAACTCAAAATCACTATGCCATACATAAATTTGAGAATAGATTAATAGGGTTCCAATAGACAAAAAAAAAAGTTAACAACAACTAGGATTTACAGTTCTTAGGTTGCTTTCGACCGCGGTAGCCCATGTCGATAGTGGCCCCTCATTGTCTTACTTTGGCTATCTTTCGACTCTTTCTAGCCAACCCTTTTCCCCCGCATCTCTTGGTTTTCGGACTCTAAAAAATTCATCATATTTTAGTATTTGCACAAAATAACCTAGCTGAATAGGGTTATTTGAATTGGGAAAATTAGAATAAAACTTAATAAAGTTTCTAGGTTTTTAAAAATATATAAAGAATAAAAAATATTATATTTTATACAAGGGGATTGTTGAGAGAACTTTTAATCAGGGATCATTTACAAATTAAAAAGCAAAAATTGAACATAACCAAAAAGTTTAATTTAATGGTTTCAATTTTATAGTTTGTTTTAGAGTTTAGGGTTCCAAGTTTAAAACTTACTAAATTAGATTTCTTGTTTTATGATTTAGGGTTTATGGTTTATAGTTTAGGTTCGACGGTTTGTAGTTTTGAATAAATTTCATTTTTTTTAAAAATTTATAAAAATATTTATTTCTTAATTAGAAATCTATTAGGATACTCAAATCACTGACGTTAAAATCATTGTTATTCTTCAAAGTGAGATGCTTTATCAATAACAACAACTTAAGTACAAGATTTAGGGTTTTCGAACTTAAAGTTTAGATTTTAGGGTTTTTAAGGTTAAAGTTTGAGGGTCTATAGTTTTGAATAATGCAATTCTGTAAAAATTAAAAATAT